>NC_057020.1:6615681-6788181 GCF_000002595.2 Chlamydomonas reinhardtii
AGGCATCCCCCAAACCCCTTTCGGCATTGATGCTTCCCGTTTGCGAAAGCGAGGATGAGCTTCTGCAGCAGGCTCCCCCAGCGTTGCTGGGAGCCGTCCTTCCAGCTGTAGCCCAGCCACACCACAGCGCCATCACCCACGGCCTTGCCGAAGCCCTGGGGGGGGGGGGGGGGGCAGGCAGTGGCGACATGCATGGGGTAAGGGTCAGGCCGCTACGAGGTCAGATGTGGTACGTGCACAAGGGGCTTGCTACGGAACGTGGGAAACGGAGAGTAGGAGGGGCTTGGCGTTGTTGCCGTGGCTGGCGAGCAGTGAACGTTGCATGCGTAGTGCTCATGGCTGCATGTTGAGCGCGCACCGCTGCTAACCCCCTCTCCGACCATCCCATCCCCTTAGAACCCATCCCATTCCGCACCTGTGCGACCACCTTGGTCTCGTCGCCGCCTTGGGTGTACAGCGGCAGGCTCACGGCGCCAGCGTCCTGGTGGCGGCACCAGGTGAGGGCGGTCAGCACACGCGCCTCCTCCAGAGTCTCAGGCAGCACACCGCCAGCGGTGGGGGGGAGGAACACCGACGCCCACTCGCTGAGCTGAGGCTTGGTGGCGCGGATGATGTGGCGAGAATCCTGGGAGCTGGGGTGGGAAGAGGAGCACACAGTCCACTCGCCTGCATTCGTGCGAGGTTGGGGGTGCAGCAAGGAAGGGGGGGGGGGTGTCAGCGGAGGCGCCGAGGGAACGAAGGTGGGAACGGGCAACTTGAGTTCGTGGAAAGGAACATGCGTCGGGAAAAGTTCGTTATTACTCACCATGGGGCAGCCCAGCAGTGCCCTTATGTTAGTGACCTATATCCTCACATCATGGCTACATGAAGGCCTCACCTTGATAACCGAGCGCCTGCGATACAAAATCACGAGTCGCGGCGCCAGCGCCGTGAGCGGCATCGAGCAGCACAACCAGGCCGCCGGCAGCTACATACTCTGTGACCTTGCGCATGTCCTCCGCTGAGCTGTAGAAGCTGTGGCCGTTCTGGACAGGAATCACGTACGCGGCAGGCGAGCTAGCCCCAACGAGCTGGGGCTGGCCATGCGTTGCAACCTCCACCGACAGGCCGAACTGCTCAAGTTGCTGCTGGAGGTTCTGGGGTGCGCTATCCCAGTTGAGATCGAGGACTCCAGATTCCTCGCTGAGGTAGAGCGAGACCTTCGGTGCAGGATAGGCGCTCGCAAGGGAAATCACAGAAATCAACGCTACGGTACGCGTGATCAGCGCCATGGCGCTGCGAGTAGTGTGTTTGGTCATTCCCGAGTTCATTTGGAGCCAAGAATACTTCTGATACTCGGTGAACGCACACCCTGGCTTCTTATGCGGGCGGCGCCAGGTAGCGGTTGTGCCCGTACTGGTCGCAACCGCCGCCCCGAACTTCACTTGACGTTCGGTGGCAGCTACCCCGACCGTGGGCGCTACACAGTCGCAGCATTGTAGCTTTGCTCTGTCAAATGAAAAGATTGTTTTGCTTACATCATGAACGCACACCGAGCCGGGCAGAAGAAAACCGTTCTGTCGGCCTCCGCGGGCACGACCTGAGGAATCTCAAAGCGCTTTGAATGCTAGAGAGTGTAGTCTGACATTTCAAACTGCATGGAGTAGCAAACAGGGCGCGTCGATCGACTTCCGCCGGCCGTCGAATTTCGATGGTCGTCAACGTCGGTCGGCGCAGACCCCGAGTTGCTTTCTTAAAAGTGTGTTTGAGTAAAGATCGCGTCTGTGTATTTCAAGATGCTCGCATATTGAATGCTGGGCAACCTGGAGCTGAGCGGCTTGGAAGTGAGGGCACGTGCGCCGAAGCTGAGGCGAAACAAAGCCCCGCCAGGGCGGGCTGGGATCTGCGTGTACTACAAATGATCACAGATTGCTTTGAGTCGGAAACCCCCAGGCGACAGTGGAGGGCGGTTTCCATCGAGACATTGCGACCCGCCGGCTGCAGTCGCGTGATAGCCCCAGTCAAGCTGACCAGCACCAGCACCGCACTGCAACCTGCATGATCGAGATCAGCCGACAAGCCACAGCAGTACATGACCAGGGCGCAGGCAGGACCTCGAGCAGCTCAAACCAACACACACAGCAGCGGCAGGACAGAGGGCAGGACAGGGTAGTCAGGGGATGGGGGGTACGAACAATAGTTCCAGACCCCACAGTGCAAAACTGAAACCCCCTGACCGACTGCCGTACACCCCCTAAAACCCCTCTGTTTTCTATCAGGAGCTCTATTATCATGTAAACACGGGTAGTTTGCAGGGCGCGTCTTGGCCACAGACGGTCTCACCCAACAGCCCAGCTCAACATGTGTTGACAGGCGGTAGACCTTCGTCGTCTGCTAGGCTCCTGTCATTCCCCAACCTTAACAAGCTTCCATTATATACTTTTGGCAGCGGTCTGGGGTTGCCCGGCTGTCTTATGAGGCCCAGACCAGGGGGGGGGGGTAGGAAACAACGTGCCAGACCCCATGCCCCGAGATCCCCTGGGACGCCCTTGACCGACCCCCCCACACACACAAACACGGACAAATCTTGTTATTTAGGGGTTATACCCTGCATTTTATACAAACGTGGTGTAAATCGACTCCTCTTGACGAGCACTATCGCTCCGTGCGATCAGCGGTCCTGTTCTGAGACTTCGGTCACAGGTGGGATTCTATCCATGGAAATCCTCTTGACCCAGCCCACCCCGCGCTCAATTCTCTGCCGCGTGACGAATGGACACTGTGCATCGGCAGCCTTGCTAGATGTAAATTCATGCGCACCAGCGCTTGAGATCCCAGCCGTGTCAGTGTGCATGTGTCGTATTGGGGGAACATGTGCCGACATGCCCACGCCCGGACGCGCAACTTAGCCCTCCCATGCTTTCTTTGTGCTTATTACGGCATGACGTGCACATATGAACCTCGTAGTGCCGCGTTTGACCCCTAGTCCTGCTTGTGGGGTGCTTCCCGAAATCCGCCAGGATGGGCTCCCGAAACCCGGCGGATTCCCAGGGACGACGACCAACCCCCAACTTTGACGGCCCTGAACTCCCTAAAAGCACGTGCATAATGCTCTCTTAAAGCTCTGAAATTTTGAGCATCGGGTAAGAACCTGAGCTTTCTACCCCCCCCCTGCCTACACGAAAGTTTCCGGCACACCTACCGTGACGAAACCTTGGGGAGTTGGGGACCGACAAGCAACCGAGCCAGAACTTTGAGAGCCCATATCTCCGCGGGAGGGTTTGCAGCAAAGTCGGGGTTGGTGGAGTCAAGTTGGGCCCTGATGGCTTGTGATGGCTCGGCGTCTTTGGGTGCTGGGACTGTCCCCTCTGTAGCATCCGCATTCATATCTCCGCAATTTCTACCCCGACCAAAGTTCCGAAAGCGGATTCTGGACGCTCTCGTCTGGCTCTTTCCATTTGAAGGGTGGGGTATGTCTGCGGGGTTCTTACCCCCCGTGCGTGGAAGACTTTGCCTACGAGACCGCACAGCTGGTTGCCGCCCTCAGTGCGCGGCTGCCGGCCGTGCATGTTCCGCCAATTAACTACCCTTCTGTGGCGTAACCCCCACCTGTTCTACGGTACTTCGTCCGCCGCGGTCACCCGGACAGATACCTGGAGCCCCCCGCCGCCCCTACCCAGCCCCATCGGCCCATTGACCTCTTCGCGTGTCATGTCTACCTTTGTGGTCCGCCGCCGCCTGCACCACCACCGGCTGCCGGGCTGCCCTAGCCCCTGAGCAATACCGCCCGCCACCACATCGTGAGTACCCCCTGACAACCCCTGACGCCCCACCTTGTCGCCTGCCTGTGCTTGCCGCCTACCCGCCCCGCGCTTGCTCCCGTCTGACCGTCCCTGCATCTGGGTGCCCCCTATGCGTGCGGGGCATCCAGACTGGCAGTGCTTGTGGGGAGCCGCACGCGGCCCGCACGCGGCCCGCACTGCCCGCCTCCATCCTCTTTCCACTAACCGCCCCCATGCCGTCCGCCCAGGCGCCCCTTGCCCTTAACCCCTGTCTTGCGCCCGCTCTGCCTCTTTTGCCACCTGGGCTGTGTGTAGTCTTGTCTGTGTTACTCGTTCTTTATCCTACCGCCGACGCGCCTCGGTCCTTTCGCTGTGCCCTGCCCTTTCGATTTTTGCCTTTCCCCTTTACCACATGTCGCGCTCCTGGCCCGACGCTCCCTGCCTGGCGTCAGGGCTGCTTTCCTGGTCGCCAGGTAAGTCGTTAGAACGATTCTGTTTGTCGTCTCCGCGTGCCTGTCCTGTGCTGTTGTGCGCGCCACTGAGCCCGGGCGGAGACATTTTATCGCCGGCGCCGCTCGCCCTACTGCTCCACGACGCCTCGCTCGGTCCCGATCCCATAAGTATTATCGCTTGCAACTAACGCCTCGGCTTGTGCTCAACTACTTTAGCTTGGTTTGGTTTAGTTTGGGCTGGTATTCACAACCCTCCCCCCCCCCGATGTTGGGGCAGTGATGCATAATACGTTTACCGCTGATACGTTGACACGGGCGCACCGGGCATCCCTACACGGGCAGGTGGGGTTTATGTGCCCAGGCCCATTGAAAAAGTCCCATCACTCTCATGGGGGGCTAAGCAGGGCCATGCCGGCACGGGGATTGGACGGAGAATCCGAGATCAGCGCACCCACACACACCAAGATGTGCTGGTCAGCTTGGCTAGGGTTGCCGACAATGCGCCCCAGAAGCTGCTTTATGACGGCTGTGACGGCGGCTGGCATCTGCGGTGGTTGGGCGGCCTGAAGAAGGTGCCGTCGGACAGCTGGCTGTGCCGGCACTGCACTGGCGTTCGCAGCTGAGTGCTTGTCGCCCGCTCGTCGCGCGCCGGCCCATGCTCGCGGAGCGCGGGGCGGCCCCAGTCCGCAGGCCATGGCGGCCCGAGCACATGCGGTGGCGCGGTCCGGCATTCCGTGCGCTGGCGTTGGCGCGGCGGCCTGGGTGGCGGGGCCGGACGACATGGAGGTGGAGCCAGCACACGCAGCGGGTCCGGCGCCTCACGGTGGTCGCGGCGGCCGCGGGCGCGCCGCTGCCCTGCCCGACCCGTCACCGCGGCGCCGCCGCCGCCCGGCACCCGCCGCCGCGTGCGTACCGGCGCCGCAGCCGCAGAGGGGCGTCCGTCGTCGCCTCCCCCGCCAGCGCGCTCCGGCAAGGCTCGCAAAGGCCGGCGGCGGAAGGTAGCGTGGCGCCGGCGTGCTGCCCGAGCCACTGCCGGCGGCGGCCGTGGTGCCTGCGCTCGCACCGCCGCCGCCACTTCCTCCACCGCCGCCGCCGCTTCCGCCGACGTCACTGCTTCCCCCGGCGCCGCCGCTTCCACTGCCGCCGCCGCTTCCGGCGCCACCGCCGCTTCCTGGGGCGTCACCACTTCCAACGCCTCCTGGTGATGCCGGCGGGCCTGCTGCCATGCATGCTGGTGGATCCGCGGTCGGCTTTGGGGCGGCGTGGACCTCTGTAGGCCGACGGCCTCGATGAGGCCCCTGCCGCCAAGCGCGCGGACACCCGCGTCGTCGGGGCCGCGGGCTCTGGCGTGCGGGCTGGTTTCCTGCGGCCGCCGGCTGGGCGGCGGCCGCCGCCTTCGGTGGCTGGAGCGGCCGGCGGCACTGCTGGGCGTGCGACCAGCTCCCTGGCTGCAGAAGGCCCGCTTGGCGGTGGTGGCGGCGAGCCCGGTGATGACGCTTGGGCGGCTGGGGTGGGCCCGGACCCTGCTGTGGGTGGTGGCGAGGGCGACTACGGGACCGTCCTGTCCGCGGCGGACGTCACGGCCTTGCTGGCTGACCGCGATGAGGCTGCCAGCCCCGGCGTTACCTTGAAGGCGGTCCTGTCCGCGGCGCAGGCGCTATGGGATGCGAGTGATCAGTATGCAGTGTGCTGTCGTGGCACTGGGCGCGCTCTGATCCTGAGGTCCCTCCGTGGTGACGTCTGTGCCTTCGAGCGGGACTGGGTGGCGGACGGTGGCCCTCCCGTGTGCCCACGGGGCCTGGTGCCGCAGCTGCTAGAGGTCGCGGCGCGCGCGGACGCGGAGTTGTTGCGGGCGCTCTGGGCCGGGCCCTTGTAGTGTGTTGGCCAGGTTTGGCGGCGTGTTGGTGCGTGTGTGCCTGCCCTTGGTCGTGGACCTGCGATGGGTCCCGCGTGGTCGCTGGTCTGCTTTGTTTCTGGGTCAGTGCGCGCGGCCGCTTGGATCGGTGGGCGTGCGTGGCGGTTTGGTAGCAGCTGCTTGTGTTCCTTGGCCTGCATGGGGCCCGAGGCCCGGTTTGCGGTGTGTTGGTGCGGGTGTGCCGGCGCTTAGTTGTGTGTGCGCCTGCGGTGGTCCAGTGCTCGCGGTGATTTGGGCTTGGATCAGGGGGGCCTTGGAAAGCTCAGAATCTTACCCCATGCTCAAAATTGTAGATCTTTAGAAGCGCTTTACGCACGTACGTTTAGTTGCGTCAGGGGTAGTCTGGTGAAGAAATTCTGGGCGTTCAAAGTTGGGGGGTCGGCCATCGTCCCTGGGGGTCCGCCGGGTTTATTTCGGGAGCCCATCCTGGCGGATTTCGGGAAGCACCCCACAAGCAAAACTGGGATCTAAACGCAGCACTACGAGGTTCATATGTGCATTCTATGCTGTAGTAAGCACAAACAAAGCGTGGTAGGGGTAATGTGCGCGTCCTGGCGTGGACGTGTCGGCACATGTCCCCCAATTCGACACATGCGCACTGACGTGGCGGGGCTCTCAAGCGCTGGTGCTCATGTATTCACGTTTAACAAGGCTGCCGATGCCCACAGTCCATTCGTCACACGGCAGAGAGTTGAGCACGGGGTGGGCCGGGTCGAGGCAGGGGATTCCCATGGATAGGATCCCGCGTGTGGACGAAGTCTCAAAACAGCACCGCCGATCGCACGGAGCGATAGCGCTCGTCAAGATGAGTCGATCGGCACCAATTTGGCATTAAATGAAGGGGCTTTAACCCCTAAACAAGACGTTTTTGTCCGTGGGGGGGTCGGTCGTCCCCTCACCTTGCCCCTCACGAGGGGTTCGGGGCATGGGGTCTGGCACTTTGCTTCCTAACCCCCCTGCTTGGATGCGGTTTCTCCTTTTCCTGCTCCCTGTGGGTTCTCCTTTCTTTTCTTTTTTCTGCTCCCTTTGAGTTTGGTGGCTGCTTCGCCTGTTTTTGGGGGCCCCGGTCTGCCCTTGCTTTGTCCTGGAGGGGTGCCCTTGGGTTTTGGTGGCTGGTGCGGTGGTCCCTGGCGTTCTGTATTGCAGGTTGCGGCCGCCGGTGTGGTGCTGTGCCTTTCCCCTTCCTTCTCCTTTGTAACCACTCTCTCAACTGTCGCCTGTGTCCCGCGGGGTTTTCGGTTCAAAGCAATCTGTGACCATTATCAGCAGTACACGCAGAACCCAGCCCGTCCTTGTGGGGGGGGCTGTATTTGTCGCTACTCTGCGCGGGCCGGCCACGTCCTGCTGGGCGGACACCTTTTGCAGCGCGATGAGGTTGGGGCCCGACTACACCGGAGCTCCTCCCAGCGGCAGTCGTATGACGACGCCTGCGGCTGTTACGTTCGTCGCAAGGGGGATGCGCTTGAACACAGATGTTGCCGGTGATGTCCGACGTTGATGTCAGGTACCGTATTGCACCAAAGTAAAACCAGGCCTTGATAAATCCACTGGGTCGTCGTTGGCGGTCAGGATATAGTTGTAGGCTTGGGCGCCGAGCCAGGAGGGCTGGGGTCGCGCAATACCTGAGAGAGAATGTGCCGGGGCGGACTGCGGGCAATGACACGAGCATGTCAAGCCGAGCACAAGTCCAAGCAACGGTACTCTTTGGGCGCTGTCTCTCCCGTAATATAAACACAAGCTGGCTGCTGTAGGCCAAGCGTCGGGCTGGCGAAGCAACCGAGATGGAACCGGAATCTCAATAGGCAGTCCGTTGTTTCCAAACAGAGCTCAGATGTGAGCTGGAGGTCTTGTTGGAGGTCTTGAATAGCTCAGGGTCTTGACCCAGTGGAGTCGGTGACGATTCGATGCTCGCAAGCCGGTCTTCACGTTGGGGTCGTCAGGAGAATCTCAGAGTAGTCTTAAATAGAAGATACACCAGAAGGATAGCTGAATCCAGAAAGAAGGTCAAAGCCTTGGCAGAGCTGTCGGCAGGTGGCGATGACCTTGGCCGAGGGGCTCGCGAGGCTCGTTGACGTCGCTCAGGCGCTTGAAGCCGCCGAATTACGCAGTTGAGATGCGTATGATACCACAGGACCGCGTCGCAGGGGCAGACGGGTCACGAAGAGTCGCGCACGGGGTCGATGCGACCAGGCGTGCGGATGCGGAAGCCGGGGCACAGGGGCCCGCTGAAACGGAGGCTCGGGCTGAAGGCCGATGCCTCAATAACTGTCGCGCCTTGGCGCTGGAAACTTGTGGACAGGCTCGCTGTCAGGGGAGAAGAGCCCTTGAGGGCTGGGAGACTGTTCTTCCGGTATGAGCAAGTTGTCAATTACTCGTGGTGTATTACACAGGAGTGCCGGGTTCTTTTCTTGGCGCTCCGGAGCGGTCCTATATTGCCCCGGGCACCTTCCACCATCGCGATTGGCGCAGGGGAGCTAGGCCTGGAAGGTGCAGGGGCCAGCTTCCACGCAGACTTTGCCCTCATGCAGCGTCCCCATGCAGCGCCTGAACTACCCCCTGCTTGCGTCGCTATTTGGAAATGCGCACCGTAGCTCAAACAACGCCCCAGGGCCACCAAGGGCACGGGGCAAGCTAGGGAAGAGTGTGAGCATCAATGCCCAGTCTCCATCCCTCAACCCGCCCTGTTCTCTAGTCGTCCCTCAAAGTCTAGGCCTGCAAACGCTATCGCCGCCTAGCAATGTCACACAAAAGCAAGCGCGCTAGGCCCCCGGACTACGGGCATGGGCGGTGGCCTAAAGACGGTCGCCGCGGCCAGGGTAGCCGGAGGGCCGAACCGCGTAGAATGGCTCCGCGTCAACGAGCGCCCATTGGGGAAACGCTCCTACCGCTTCAACCTAACCAATTATCGTAATCACACGTCGCCGTAGGACTCGAGCAATCAAGTCCCCTATGCAGCGAGCTTCCGCAAATCCATGCCCGGACTGTCGTCGACAGACTGCAGCCCATTCCTCGTTATGTCACATTCTTATGTACAGATGTATGTGCAAATCACACTCGCGTAGCCCTGTGCCCTTCTGGCCGCGTACTGTCAGGGTCCAGAGCCTAGTTCTACCGATGCCCACGTCTCCTCCTCGCCGCGTCTACAAACACTGCTCAGACCGGCCAATACCATCTCAGTGGTCTCCGCACGACCATATTGTATCGTGCCCACATCTCGCCGAGCACTTGGTGGCAGTCCATGTTAGTTCCTGCCCCCTTCCGTGACACCATCGTGTCACGGCCTTCCCTTATGTCTCTTCCTCCCTTTCCGCCGTCTAGCCAGTTGCTCGAGGCTTACTTACGTGCTATTGCCTCATGAATTCGTTTAATAATGCACTCTAAGGTTCAACCACCGGCACATACCCTAGTCGTGACCGCGGTGCCTTAATGCGTGCGTAGCCCCGCGTGCGGACTAAAGTGCCCACAGCGCGCTCGGGCGGACACGCAATGCAATAAGCGTCCGGACAGCGCTATGCGTCGGCACACGCGAAGCAGCTACATATTGGCTCGCCCCCCAAAGAACCTTACACAAGGGTTGTTCACAGATTTTGGTTTTGGTAAAACATTAGAGGCTGTTACGGAATATTCGCCAAGTGCAAAAAAATTCAGCAGCACAGAAAACATGTAGAACGCACCGCCCATAAGGTAAAGCAAAGCCAGAGCCGCGTACGTAAGCCTGAGTCATAAATCCAGAAGAGCGAAATTCAGGCTGAAGTGAAGCCAAAGCCAAAGCCAAAGCGGAATCCTCGGAGAATGTCGCTGGTGTAGGCGCTGTGACTGCTGGAAGTCCACAGTCGCATGCCCCAGCGCTCCAATCAACCCCACCAATGCGCTCAAAGCCAGCCTCACTGCCGCTATAGACTTTGCATCCACACAAAGGTCAAGCCATACATCGCGCTGCGGAGCTGGGCGGTTTCGCCACGTTTCGCCTCAGCTTCGGCGCACGTGCCCTTACTTCCATGCCGCTCAGCTCCAGGTTGCCCAATACTCAACATCCGAGCATCTTGAAGTACACAGACGCGATCTTTACTCGAACACACTTTTAAGAAAGCAACTGGGGGTCTGCTGCGCCACTGGCCGACTTTGACGACCATCGAAATTCGACGGCCGGCGGCGGAAGGCGATCGACGCGCCCTGTTTGCTACTCCATACAGTCTGAATTGCCAGACTACACGCTCAAGCACCCAAAGCACTTTGAAACTCCTCAGATCGAGCCCGCGGAGGCCGACAGAACGGTTTTCTTCTGCCCGGCTCGGTGTTCGTTCATGATGTAAGCAAAACAATCTTTTCATTTGACAGAGCAAAGCTACAATGCTGCGACTGTGTTGTGCCCACGGTCGGGGCAGCTGCCATCGAACGTGAAGTGAAGTTCGGGGCGGCGGTTAGTACGGGCACAACCGCTACCTGGCGCCGCCCGCATAAGAAGCCAGGGTGTGCGTTTACCGAGTATCAGAAGTATTCTTGACTCCAAATGAACTCGGGAATGACCAAACACACTACTCGCAGCGCCATGGCGCTGATCACGCGCACCGTAGCGTTGATTTCTGTGATTTCCCTTGCGAGCGCCTATCCTGCACCGAAGGTCTCGTTCTACCTCAGCGAGGAATCTGGAGTCCTCGATCTCAACTGGGATAGCGCACCCCAGAACCTCCAGCAGCAACTTGAGCAGTTCGGCCTGTCGGTGGAGGTTGCAACGCATGGCCAGCCCCAGCTCGTTGGGGCTAGCTCGCTTGCCGCGTACGTGATTCCTGTCCAGAACGGCCACAACTTCTACAGCTCAGCGGAGGACATGCGCAAGGTCGCAGAGTATGTAGCTGCCGGCGGCCTGGTTGTGCTGCTCGATGCCGCTCACAGCGCCGGCGCCGCGACTCGTGATTTTGTGTTGAAGGTGCTTGGTTATCAAGGTGAGGCCTTCATGTAGCCATGATGTGAGGACATAGCTCACTAACATAAGGGCACTGGGCTGCCCCATGTATGAGTAATAACGAACTTTTCCCGACGCATGTTCCTTTCCACGAACTCAAGTTGCCCGTTCCCACCTACCTTCGTTCCGAGCGAGGGAGCGCCTCCGCTGACCCCCCCCCTTCCCTTGCTGCACCCCCAACCTCGCACGAATGCAGGCGAGTGGAACGTGTGCTCCTCTTCCCACCCCAGCTCCCAGGATTCTCGCCACATCATCCGCGCCACCAAGCCTCAGCTCAGCGAGTGGGCATCGGTGTTCCTTCCCCCCACCGCCGGCGGTGTGCTGCCTGAGACTCTGGAGGAGGCGCGTGTGCTGACCGCCCTCACCTGGTGCCGCCACCAGGACGCTGGCGCCGTGAGCTTGCCGCTGTACACCCAAGGCGGCGACGAGACCAAGGTGGTCGCACAGGTGCGGAATGGGATGGGTTCTAAGGGGATGGGATGGACGGAGAGGGGGGTAGCAGCGGTGCGCGCTCAACATGCAGCCATGAGCACTACGCATGCAACGTTCACTGCTGCTCGCCAGCCACGGCAACAACGCCAAGCCCCTTCTTCTCTTCGTTCGTCTCTCCATCCGTTTCCCACGTTCCGTAGCAAGCCCCTTGTGCACGTACCACATCTGACCTCGTAGCGGCCTGACCCTTACCCCATGCATGTCGCCACTGCCTGCCCCCCCCCCAGGCCTTCGGCAAGGCCGGCAGCCGCGGCGCTGTGGTGTGGCTGGGCTACAGCTGGAAGGACGGCTCCCAGCAACGCTGGGGCAGCCTGCTGCAGAAGCTCATCCTCGCTTTCGCAAACGGTACGTAAGCATCAATGCCGAAAGGGATTTGAGGGATGCCTAGGCAATGCAAGTAACAGCGGCGTGTGAGAACGGGGTACGGTCTACTTGTGCCAACAGCGGGGTTCTACCCACCGCCGCCGCAGCGCCATCATCCGTGCCCCTTGCTCACCCTCCGCGCCTGTATATCACATGCCTACCTACCAAGCAGGTGCCTACACTGCCCCGTCAACCGGAAACGCCGAGGCGCATCCGGGTGCCACCATCTTTGACTCTGTGCTCGAGGCCGCCACTGACGCCGCTTCGGAGGTGGACGCAGTGGTTCGCCGCATGATGACTTCGGCCGCGGGTGTGTATCCGTCGCCCGTGCCTTCGCCTGAGCCTGAGGAGAACGGCAAGCCCAACAAGTCGCCCAAGCCTGGCAAGTCGCCCAAGCCTGGCAAGTCGCCCAAGCCTGGCAAGTCGCCCAAGCCTGGCAAGTCTGGCAAGTCGCCCAAGCCCGATGATGAGCCTGAGCCTGAGCCCGAGCCGTCCCCGCGCCCCGGCCGCTCCCGCAACAACGGTGGACGTCGCATGAAGCAACTGTAAGCAGCGGTGTGCAGCATTCTGCACGATCGATAGGGCCCTTGCTTGACTAAGCGGCATTCCCTTTAGATTGCACTAAGACTTGACCTGCAAGCTACGTACATACACTTTGGTTAGGCATCACGGAATGAAGTACGCACCATACATATTGGCACTGTGCGTACGGTTTCGTGCTGCCTGGAACGGATGTCCTCCGGCCCTATTTGGTGGCCGGCATGAGCTTGCATCGATCGTAATTGAAGCCTAGAGCAAGAAGATGTGCAATGCGTAGATAGTGCATCCGCATTCATGGTGGTGTAAGTGTTGTTACAATTGTGGCAATTGTGGCGATGCGCTACACGGCTACATGACCTGTCCTCGCTTCGTACATATCGTGACGATTACGGTACCAGGTTCGAACATATCCATTCCTGGCTTTTTGCCTCCTAAGGGTCTTGTGCCTGGGAGTGCCTTTCTGTGTCGTATCCTTTTCTGACCCTTACAAATTTGCGTACGTACATAAGGCTATGGATTGACCTCCAGCAGCGGATGTGAGCAAGGAGAGCATGAGAGCGTGTGCGATGCGTGCGTGGGGGAAACTCCCTGGCCCGATGTGTGGGCAGCACTGCTACTGGCCGAGCTATGATGAGCTGGACCGCGAATGCGCGGTGTGGCGTGTCGCGTGCGCTTTCCAGCTAAGAGACCGAGACTCCGATTATCCACTCTGGCCTTGGCACACAGGCCCTACAGCCTGTGCGCTTCACCAGGAGGGGTCAGTCGGGGTGGGCGATGAACATTATTTATCACGGTGTGGGTGCCTCGGCTTCACCCAGGGAGTGTGGGAGCCTGTCTCCTGCATCAAATTTATATGGTGGCTGGCACGTGCGTGCATGAATTCAAAGGCAGTCATGAGGCTCGCTGCACGCATGTGTGGGGGCGATTGCACCTTGCTAGGGAATGCCCCAAGGGTGGTGCCCCAAGGCTCTCTTACGCCGATTGGCCAGTTGAGGCACATGCGGTTTTCTGTTGCCGCGTCGCATGCCGGGCAGGCGTAGTCAAGAGCATTGGGGCTCATCCAGCTTCCCCCGCTTGATATGGGGCCCGCACAAGCAAACTACTACTGTAACGGTTGACACCTTTTGCTGGCACGGTCCTGTGCTCACATACGGTACGCGATGTCTTGCATGATCAGTTCGCGCTTGTGGCCTCAGTCAAATGCCTGCCTCAGCCGCCCATAGCCAGGACAACCCTGCACGCTGCTGCCTACCTGCACTGGCGGCCGTGCGCTTATGCTTTCGTGCAGTGCTCAGACTCAGCAGTCACAACGATCAGCCATGTGTCAGGCGGGACAAAGCCTCAGAGCGGCAGCAGTTGCACACCTAACGTCTCATCTTGGCCAGCCGTTGCTCCAGCGCGCAGCAGCGCAGTTACAGCTCAGGCGTGCGGCCGCTGAGGTGCCCCCACTGCGTGTATGCACAGTCCTTCACCTCCACACGCACACATGCAGTGTATGATGCCTCACACATACCCTCCCATTCCTTCTCCTCCGCTTGTAACTGAAGACATACGTGTTGCGCCACGCCACACCGAGCCCCGCACGCCATCATGGCCGCCGGTATCCCAATCGACCACCGACAATCTCTGCACAAACTGTGTTACCGTAACCTGTGGACTCCAAGATGCACATAGGCCACCTCCACAACCCACGCCACCTGGGCACGCGCGGCCCACCACTACGCCATTGGCATCTCAACGCCCTGACGCCTGCGAAGCCCCCAATACAGCGGTTCTGGTGGTCATGACCCCGTTGCACACATCCTACCTACGCATATGACGTTATCGCGTCATGTTCGTCAATGGCTCAACATGCAGCCCAAGAACGGTTTCCCACGAATATGCAATACGGGAATGCTCAGGCTCATGTCCGTGGGCGTGACTGCGACAGGCAAAGCTGCAACATACGGTATCTGGTGTGCCCTGATCTCACAGGTTTCCCGTGGCCGCATTGCTGATGTGGCCCATCACTAACAAGGGCCCGAGACATCACAAACAACATGTCTTTCATTGATGCGTGCGTGCAACGTCAACTGCAAATCTCGGATAACGCTCGGCCCGCAATCCAGATAACATCGGTTCTATGTCCGACGAGGCCAGAAATGGGTGAACGACCGCCGCGCACGCCCCATTCATTGAACCGATTCTAGCTGTAAAATTGATGTAATGCCCTTCAACAAAAACATCCTGCTGATCGTATATCATGGGCACGCACTAAGGATGCGGCGCCATGCCAGTTGAAGACGACGGCTTTGCGCTCGCGGCAGTAGAGACTGCGTTGACCTGCACAAGCGGCAGCGACTGCGCCGAGTGCGGCTGCGGCTGCGACTGGTGGTGTGGCTGCGGCTGCGCCTGCTGCGCTGACGGCAGGTGCGCCTGCGGCGGCGTGGTGTGCAGGTCCGCGGGCAGGTGGTAGTGCAACTGCGAGCGGCGTGACACCGAGCGGCCCAGCACAGCGCCCGCCAGCGCCGTCGGTGGCGCGTCGGCAGCGCTTATCACCGTCATCTGCTGCCGCCCACCGAAATCCTCTACAGCGGCGGAGCCGCCCCCTCCAGCAGCCCCCCCTCCAGCGGCACCCCCGCCTCCGCCGCCCACTGGTGACAGCGCCGTGGCCGGCATGCCGGCTGCCCCTCCTGTTCCTGCCAGTGGCGGCGGCGTGGGCAGGCTGACGCTCTCGCCCTCCTCCTCCACTGTCGCGATGCCGCCCAGCGCCAGGCTGCTGGTGCCCGCCAGGCCCTCGCTGCGGCGCTTGCCGCTAATCATGCGAATCAGCATCCGAACCGGACCCGTGCCGCCGCCGCCACCACCGGCGGCGGCCTCGCCGCTGGCGCTGGCGCCGGCGCTGCCGCCCTGCGGAGCCATGTCCTCGCCGCTGGCGGAGCGCACGGGCGGGTGCTGGTAGTTATGGCCGCTGCCCGCCGAGGCTGGAGGAGAGGTTGGCAGTAGCAGCCCCGACAGGCGCTTGAAGCTCTTGGCCATGCTACTGCCACCCTCCCAGCTGGCGCGCTTGGCGGCACCGGCGCTGGCAGTAGCCGCGGCCGCGACCGCGGAGGCGACTTCGCCGGGCGCGGTGTTGGAGGTCCGTTCGTGTGCATAGCTGCCGTCGTTGCTGGTGGAGGGGCCACGGCGGCCTCGCGCGGTGTCGGGGTGCGGCGGCGGCAGCGGCAAGGCGCCGGCGGCGGCGAGGCCGGCATTGCGCAGGCTGCTGGCGCCGCCGCGCGGCACGACTCCCGAGTGGGACTGGCTGGCGGCGATAAGCTTTGCCAACATGGGTGACTCGTGCTGGGCAGGGAGGGCAAGTGCAGGAAAAGCGTGCGCGGTTATGACAATGAGGCAGAATTCGCAGCAGTTGCGAAGAGCAATACGGCAGCTGTCCAGTCGCAAAACCGCGTTGCTGTCGGCATCGTGGCCAGGGAATGCTGGGCCAGTGGCCACGTCATCCTGCCCTCCTGACCCTGCCGCTTGCACATGCCCCTTACCTGCACCGCCGGCGGAGGCTGACCCGCCGCGCCGAACGCGACCGCGCTGGAGCGCCTCGCCCGCGCCGCCATCACCACTGCCGCAAAGGCATTGCGCGTGCTGTCCGCACCGATTCGCAGGTCGTTGGCCGCACTCACAGCCGCCGCCCACTGCATGCGCGCGCGCGGCGTGCCCGGCCCGCCATCGCCTGCCTCGGCCGCACCGAAGTCGGCGTCGTCAGAAGAGACGCCGCCGCCCCCGGCTCCACCGCTGGCCACGACAGCTCCGCTGCCGGCGGCGCCACCGGCGCCAGCTGCCGTGGCGGCGCCGTCGGCGCCGGCGCTTGCCAGGCCCAGTGCGGCGGCGGCGGCGTTAGAGCCGTGGGCACTGCCGCCTGGCCCCAAGTGGCTGGGCAGCCCAGCGCCGCCAGCGCCTCCAGTGCCGCCGCCCCCGCCGCCGCCGCCGGGGCCGTGCCCTAGGCTCATGCTGTTGGTGCGCGCCACAAACCGGCTCGCCTCGCGGATGGCTGGGCCGGACGGCTGGATCAGTGCCGCCGCCGCCGCGTTGCCGCCCGCGCCGCTGTTGCTGCCGGTGGCGGGCGCAGGGCCCGAGCCGAGCCCCTCGTCGCCCGTGCCGCTGCCGCCGGCCGCCGCGGCGGCGGCGGCGCGACGCGCGACGAAGAACGAGCCGCCGGTGGGCGTAGCGCTGCCGCTATCGCTGGGGCGGTCTCGATCATTGCCGCTGAGTAGCAGCATGCTGCGGCGGCTGATCATAGCCGCCCGCAGGCCGCCGGCGGGGCGCGGCGGCGGCGCCACCACAGCCCTAGACAGCTGCTTAAACGTCACGTCCCAGCTGCTGGCAGCTCCACCGCCACCGCCGCCGCCGGCAGTAGGGCCGCTGAAGAGTGGGTTGCTGCTCAGGGCTGCCGGGGTGCCGCCGCCGCCGTTCATGCCGTTCGCCGACATGCGCACGGGGCTCGTCAGGCCGGCGCCCGTGCCGCCGTCTGCCACGTAGCCTTGAGCCCCTGAGAACTGCCCCGCGCCGACGGGTAAGGTCAGATACTGCGCAATACCGCCGCCGCCACCTCCGATAAAGCCGGCTGCGGTGGCGGCGCGGCGGCTGCCGGCGGCGGCGCCGCCTGCACCCGCAGGCGAGGCGAGGTTGCCTGCGGCGCTGGCGCTTACGTTGCTTGTGGAGGTGTCGTTGCCTCTCGCGCCGTCCTCATCCACCACCGCCATCATCACCAGCCCCGCCGCGCCCGACTGCTCCCAGCTCCCCGTGCCTCCAGCCCCGCCGGCGCCCTCGCTGCCGTCCGTCACAGCGTCCGCACTAGCCAGCCCTGGCACCACCCGCTGCGGCCGCTGCCCCAGTAGCCCCGGACCCAGCCGGCTGTTGTGCGCCACAAGGCCCGCGGCGGCGCCGCCACCTGCGCCGCCGCCACCTGCGCCGCCGCCGCCAGGCTGCGATTGCATGGCGTGCAGCGGGTGCAGCGACGCCGGCTGGCCCAGCGACTGCGAGCCCACCAGCATGACGCTGCCGCCGCCGCCGCCGCCGCCCGCCGCCGCCATGGCGGCTGCGGCTGCTGACACTCGTGCCGCGGCCTTGAGCGACTGCGGGTTCATGTCGGCCATCGAGGACATGGACAGCCTGTGTGTGTGTGTGTGTGGGGGGGGGGAGTTACATTCATGATTAGTCAAGGAAGTGGTAGGCGGTAGACCATCTTGGGGAACAGCAATCTTGGGGGCGCAGGGGCGGGGGCAGTGCGTGGGCGGACGGCAAGCACGCAGGTTTGCAACAGGGGCAGAGAGGTCACATACGGATTTGATATAAGGCGTCACGTCGTGTCACACCGTATCATGGCCACCCGCGTCCCCTCCCACCTTCACTGTCTCCTACGAACGCGGCGCTTACCTGAAGGTGGCGGCAGTGGTCATGCGTGCTGCGTAGCGCTCCAGTGCGGAGCTGGCACCCGAGCTTCCGCCGCCGCCGCCAGCCGCCGCCGCCGACCCCGACATGTGCTGTGAGGCGTAAGAACTGCTCACAGGCAGGGAGGCGCGCGGCGCAAGTCCGCTGCCGCCACCACCCCCTGCCGAGTCTGCGGGAGGCGGGTCGGAGCCCTGCCGGTTGCGCAATGACACCGACAAGCGCGGGCGCCGGGCGGCGGCTGCGGCGCCGCCGCCGTCAACGGTTGTGGCGTGATCGGCGAACGATACCTGCGTCCATCCGTTCGCGTTCGAGAGGCAGCGGCGGGCAAGATGGGGCAAAAACGACGTCAGCTTCCGGAGATTTGTGTCACATGGACTCCCAGATGCAATCCTGGATGACTGACCATCGGGTACGAGCGCGCGCGGATCACACCATCCCTGCCAGTTCCATTCGTGCCTGCACACTGGCCACCACACTCACCCGGCCTCTCCCAGCAATGCTCCGCCGCTCCCCCGCCAGGTTGGAGCCTGTCGTGGAGGCGACGCCGTCGCCGCCGCCGCCACCATCCCACTCGTTGCCATCCGCCGTCAGCGGCCGCCCAACCGGCTCACTCATGGCACTGCCGCCGCCGCCCACTCCGCCGCTGCGCGCTCCGCCGCTGCTGCTACCGACGCCGCTGCTTGATGCCGGGCCATCCACGCCGCGCACTGCCATCGGCACCACCGCTGCCGCCACGCCCACCGCCACCGCCACGCCGCCGGCACCGTCAAGCTGCGAGCTGCGGCTCTTTATTGACCCAAATCCGGATCCCGACCCAGAAGCGGCGACTGCGCTGTTACCACCAAGCGATCCGGATCCAAAAACCGACACGCCGCTGCGGCCGCCGGGCGACCCGGCAATCCCGGTCACCGCTGCCACTTCCATCCCTATCTGATCAAGGCTGCTCCGGTACGCAACCTCCACGCCACGGCCTCCCTCCGACCCGACGCCGACTGACCCTAGCATGCCCGCCCCCGGCCCTGCGCCGCCCAGCACCATGAGTCGTCGGCCGCTGCTGCCGCCGCTGAAGCGACTGCCCGCGCTGCTCCGCTCGCCACCAATGCCGCCGGCGGCGGCGCCGCCACCACCGGCGTCAGCCCACTCGCCGCCGCCATCGTTGAGCTCCCCAACCGACAGCCGCTGCCGGCTGTTGCCCGCACTAAGCCGCGCCGCCGCCGCCGTGGCCGCCGCCGCCGCCGTCAGCCCCCCGGACCCCGGCCCCAGCTCACCGGACCCGAGTCCGGGCCCCCCTAGGCCTCCTCCTGCTCCCAGGCGGCCGCCTGAGCGGCGCTCCGCCATGGCTCCCTCATCCAGCATCACCCCCAGCTCGTCGCCCGCCTCGCCAGCTGCCACCGCGTCGTCCTCGTCGTCATCGGCATCGTCCGCCTCCTCATCCGCCTCCTCGTCACAGTCGTTCCGCTGCGGGTGCCACCACCGGCTGCGGCTCCTGCCGCTCCTGCCCGCGGCCCCCGCCTGCGCCGCCTGCCGGACGTCGTCGTCCTCGTCCTCGTAGTCGTCGTCCAGCACCACGTCCTCGTCATCGCTGTTGTGCACCAGCGCCGCCCGCCGCGCCCGGGACCGCCGCCCGCCGGCGCCGCCGGTAGCGCCCGAATCAGCTGAGCCCAGTCCGTCCGACTGCGGACGGGAGGGAGCATGGCAGGGGTGACGAAAGGGAAGGAAGCGACCCCGCAATCCGCAGGCAACACTGGCAAAGCAAATCTGGCCCACGGCTTCCAGCCCTGTACCCTCGTGTCCCAGTCCCCTCCTCCACACGCACCTGCAGCTCCTCAAGCGGCCCCGCAAAGCAGCTAGGCGGCGTGCCCACAAAGTCCTCACTCTCGTCGCCTGCGGCCCAGGGATCGCTCGCGCGCCGACCCGTAGCCGTCGCCACCGCCCGCAAGCTCGGCGGCGGCGCCAGCACAGGCGAAGCCGCCGATCGGGGGCCGCCGTCGGCGCCGTCGGAGGCTGGCGCACCAGCCGTGCCGGGGCCGGGGCTGGTTGTCGCGCTGTCACCAGCGGCGTTGCGCGTCGTGACGAGCTGGAACAGCGTGCGAGGCTTGCCGCCCCCCGAGCCGTGCACGATGTTGGACTCAGCTGAGGAGTGGGGCCCGCCGCCGTCGGCGGTGCTGCTGGTGGCGGAGCCGCGCCGCTGGCGTGCCGACGCCGCCGACGCCGCGGCCTTGCGCAGCGCCTGCGGCTTACTGGGGCCAGAGCCGTGGGCCTTGGAGCCGGAGCCGTGGGCGCCGCCGCGGCCACCTCCACCCGAGGCGGAGGCGGAAGCGGAGGCGGGGGTGGAGCCGCCGCTGCCGGGCTGCTGCTTGGGCGAGGGCGGCGTGCCGCCGGCCGAGTCGGCGGCGGTGGACCTGTGCTGCGAGTCCGACGTGCCGTGAGACGCGGGGCTGGTCCCTACCGCCAGCCCCCCGGCGGCTGCGGCGGCGGCGGCGGTGCCGGGGGCAGCGCTGCCAACGTCCGCGGAGGTGACGGCGGCGAGAGGTCCTGCCGGCGCCGGTGTGGTGGGCGGCTCAGGGGAGGAGGCGGCGCCGCCAACTACCGAATGGGACGACGGCGCCGCCAGGCCGTTACCCAGTGCGCCGCCATTGGCGGTTACTGCCGCTGACGGTGCGTCTGTGCCCGCCGTGCCCACAAAGCCCTCGCCTGTGGGCGGCCGTGGCCTCCGCGCGTGCTGGTCCGACGCGGCCGCCGGTGCCGTCGCCGGCCCTTCTGCGGCGCGTCCGCCGCTGGCGCGCCCGCTGGCTCGGTCACCAGCCGCCCCTGCCGCCGCCGCCGCCGCGGCATCCTCAGGCAGGTGTGCCGCTGAGCCCGCCGCCGCTGCGGCCGCAACCGCGCCCCACAGCCCTGTGCGCGACGTCCCAGCGGAGGCGCCCAGCCTTCCGCCACCGCCTGCCGCTGCCGACGTCCCCGCGCCGTCGCCGTTTGCATACACGCCCGACAACGACGCGCCGCGCTTGGCGGCCCCTGCTGCCGCCGCTCCCGCCGCTCCTGCTGCTGCACCCGCTGCTACTGCGGCGCCAGTGGCGGCCGCGGCTGCGCTGCCGACGGCGGAGGCGGTGCGGGAGCGCGGCGAGCGCGGCGGCGGGCGGTCCATCAGCGCACCGCCCACCACCCCGTCCATCAGCGCCAGCGCCGCGGCGTCCATGAGGCACGACCTGGCGGTGCGCACACAGTTGGGGGGGGGGAGAGGGGGTTGTGGATAAACCCGCCCAAACCATACCGAACCCAATGCAAAATGGGGGTGGTGTGCACACGGGTTCGGTGTCGCGCAGTGCGAAGCGGCGTCTTCGTCGCCCGCAAGATGACGGGGACCATGTGGTGGTGATGGCTAACACTCATGAAGCTAGGGCGCGTACGTCATACCGCCCTACCCAGGCCCCGGCCCCGCCCACCGCCTGCCTCCCCGCCCCCCACGACGCCTCGGCCCCCCTCCCATAAGTATGCATCTGTCGCCTCTGCCTGCGCTCCATACGTCATACCGCCCTACCTCAGGCCCTGCCCCCGCCCCAACCCCTGCCTCCCCCCCCCCACACACACACACGTGCTCAACCCGGTGGCCGCCCTCAGTGCGCAAGGCTACTCCCGGCCGTGCATGTTCCATTCCATTTCACCACCCTTCTATGGCGTAACCCCCACCTGTTCTACTTCGTCCGCCGTGGTCACCCGGAGCCCCCCGCCCCCCCTACCCAGCCCCATCAACCCCTTGACCTCCTCGCCCGACTCCATGTCTACCTTCGTGGCGCGCCGCCACCTGCCCCACCGCCGGCTACCGGACCACCCTAGGCCCTTAGCATTATTTTATCCCCCCGCCCGCCACCACCCCGTGAGTATCCGCTGCCATCCCCTGACGGCCCGCCGTGTCACCTGCCTGCCCCGCCCTTCCTCCCGTCTGACCGTCCCTGCATCTGGGTGCCCCTTATGCGTGCGGGGCATCCAGGCTGGCAGTGCTTGTGGGGAGCCGCGCGCGGCCCACACACTGCGCAGCACCCCGTCATCTCTCCCCTAACCGGTCCCCATGCCCACATCTTCCTCTTAACCCTTGACTCACGCCCTCTCTGCCTCTTTCGCCGCCTGGGCTTGTGTGTAGTCTTGTCTTTGTTATCCCTTCTTTATCCTACCGCCGACACGCCTCGGCCCTTTCACTGTGCCCTGCCCTTCCGATTTTTGCCGTGCCCCTTTTCCACATGTCGCGCTCCTGGCCCGACGCTCCCTGCCTGGCGTCGGGGCTGCTTTCCTGGTCGCCAGGTAATTCGTGGGTTTTGCTTGTCGCGTCCGCGTGCCTGTCTTGTGCTGTTGTGCGCACCATCGAGCCCGGGCGGCGACATTTATCGCCGGCGCCGCTCGCCCTGCTGCTCCACGACGCCTCGGCCCACATCCCATAAATACTATCGCTTGCAACTAACGCCTCTGCCTGCACTCCCCTCGTTTTCGTTGGTTTTGGTTTAGTGTTGGGCTGGTATTTACAACTCCCCCACCACACCCACACCCACCCACACACACACCACCACCACCACCCACTGCACCTCTCACGCACCTGCCGCTGGCGGGCGGGATGTAGATGGGCGCGCGGCCCACGGACCGGAAAGCGGCGCCGTAGCCCGACATGGACAGCGAGGCCGCGGCAGCTGCCTGGAAGCCGCCCGTGCCGGGGCCGGGGCCGCCCAGGCTGCCACTGGAGGCGGGGCCGGCGGCGCCGCCACCCAGGGAGGCGGCGGAGGCCATTACGGCGGCGCCGCCAGGCAGTGCACTGGCGGCCAGGGCCATGCCAGCGGGCGTCTCTGGCGGCGCGAGGCCCACGCCAACGCCCACGCCCGCACCGCCGCTGCCGTGCGGCGGCAGGAGTGAGTGGCCCGAGCTGCTGCCCAGCTGGCCTGAGCTGCCGCCCAGCTGGCCTGAGCTGCCGCCGGGCGGCCGCATGCGGCTGCCAGTGGCGGGGCCGTGCGCGCTCTCCGCGGCCTGGGGCGGCAGCACACAAAAGGCGGCACAAGTACACAAAGTCAACCCCTAAGGTCACGACGACCAAGAAACCAGGTACCCAAACATGCAACCGCAGCTAACCAGGGTTACATGTTTTCCGGCATGGTACTATGCTAACCAGGGGAGGTGTTGAGTTTGGGCTGGTATTTACAACACCTCCCCCCTGGGTACTATGCTAACCATGCCGGAGCATCCAGGCCCCAAGCGGGGGAGTGCGCCTACCGCGGCGCGGCGTCCCTGCATCAGTCAGCATCCGTCACCCTGACAAACCCTTTGCATGAATGGCTACCCCCTCACCTGCGCCCCGCCGCCGCCGCCGCCGCCCGCCTCGCCGCCCTCGTACAGTGTGTCCAGCACGCGGCTCGACGACATGCCCGACACGCCGCCGCCGCCGCCGCCGCCTCCCGCCCCCCCGCCGGCGCCGCCTGAGGTGGAGGCCAGCGCCGCCGCCAGCAGGGCACTGCCACTGCGCGGCGCCTCGCCGCCCAGCCCGCCCGTTCCCGAGCTGCCGGTCGCGGACACCCTGAGGGAGGGGCAGGAGCGCCAAGGCCCCACAGGAGCGGGCAGAGGGTAGCGACTTTCAACACAAACACACAGTTGCGAGCAGCAAAAGTGCTGACGGATGAGAATCTGTGCGATCAGCACTCATATACCTGAGCCTAAACGACGGGGAGTAATGGACCCCACCGGGTCAGCGCTTTTCCCTCACGTCGGTTACGTTCGGTTCAACAAAAAGGCGCGGCTAGATGCTAATAGCACTGCGAGTCACGGATCATCCAGAGTCACAGGCCCACAAGCCCACAACCGCAACCGCAACCGAAAAACCGGCGCCTGCACTCACAGTCGCCCGTCTGTCTCGGAGCCACTCGCCGCTGCCAGCCGCGCCGGCGGCGGCAGGGCGAAGCCCACGGAGGGGCCGGCGGCAGCACCGGCGCCGCCGTCGCCGGACACGTAGGCACCGCCAGCCACGGCCGCCGCGGCGGCGGCTGAGATGCGTATGCGTCGAGCCGGCCCGCCGCCCTCGCCCTCGCCGTCCCCATCGCTTGCGTCGTGGTGGTGGTGGTGGTCCGCGTATTGAGCTTGCGCAGCGGTTGCAGCCGAGGAGGCGCGCGCGCTGGCGGCGGCGGCGGCGGCGCTGCCGCTGCGCTTGCTGCGGACGCCGCCGTCTGGCCCTAAGCCGAGGAAGGGCAGATCCTGCAGGCATCGAATCTGGTTTACTTCGGCACTTGTGTGCTTCCTACAGCGTTATGCCCTCAGTCTGCATCGCCTGGGTCCCCACCATTCCCCGGTCAAGCTGCTACCCGCCACGTACACGACACAGGCCCTGCCTGCTGCCTCCCCCGCCTCCCTCTCGTGCCCTCCCCCTAACCCTCACCCTAAAGTCCGCGGCGGTATACGGCTCAAAACACTCGCGCCATAGGTTGGGCTTGCGCCGGGGACTGAGGCCCATATCTGTGTGTGTGTGGGGGTGGGGGGGTGGGGGCAGGTCCATTCAAGATTGGCTAGGATGTGGTAGGCGGTAGGCAATTATGGGGGCCCAGCACTCATTACCCGCGGGGGGTAGCTCATGTGGATCAAGGAGTGCTTAAAGTATGAAGTGCCGACGTCCAGTGGGAACAGCGGGGAGGGCGTGTTGAGGGACGGTGCTGTGCAGGAGGCCGTGCGGATGGGTAGGTGCGGGACTTGAATCCGACGTGAGGACGTGAACATTGCGACAGTGAGGCGAAACTGGTACTGGCAAGCCTCTTATCTCTCACCCTCCCATTCCTGGTGTTCGCCCGCTCCCCGCGCTTCTAACCCCGCCTACTCAAACCCCGCTGACCCCTCCCCCCTCAACCCCAACACCCCTGCCTCCTCTCACCCCTCAGCAGTGTGTCGTGGTAGTGCTGCGTGTAGATGCCAATCTGCGCGGCGCGGTCGGCCTGGGGCGGCAGCACACGCCGCTGCCACCTGCACCGCACGGTAAAGGCGTGGGGAGTGGAGGAGTGCAAGGGGAGTGAACGACTGGGTCGCCCGTGGAAAGCTGCCTGCGGCATGCGCGTGAGCTCTGGGCTGATCCCTGGCCATTCCCACACCTGTCTCCCTCACACATCTCCATCCTCGCGCCTCTCCCATGGCACTCTCAGCTAAGCGGCCCCTCTCGCTCGCTCGTCAGCGCGCTCCCCGCTCGCGCCCGCCCTCACCGCATCTGGCGCTGCAGGTCTTTCATCATCTCGGCAGGAGGCGGCAGCCGCACCCGGTTCTGATGGAGGGGTGGGGCAGCGGCAGGGGGCAGGCGGGGGGTTGCAGCAGGAGGCGTGTGGGGAGGAGCGGGCGCCGCTCGGCAGGTGCTTCCTGGGCCGTCATGGCCACAACGACTTGGGAACGCTTTTGAAACCCCCCAGTGTGACCTCCCTCCCGCCCCCCGCCTCCCGCCCCCAGCCCCACGCCTCCCCCGCACCTGCAGGCAGCTGGCCAGCCACATGCATTGCAGGTAGCTGGTCAGGGGGCTGTTGAAGCTGCTGGCCTGGGGGGTTACAAAGATGGTTCGAAAAGCGGTACAGGGGTCAAAAAAGGCGATGGACGGAGGTGTGGCGAGCAGCAAGGAAGTGCTCCAGGGGCGAACCCCACGCCAGCCCTTCTTGGGTGTGGACATGTCAAGCTCGCCCCCTCCTCCACCTTGAGCTTGAGCACATCAACGCCGCCTCCCCCTTCCCCCTCAGCCTCCCTATGCTTCGCTAGCTCAGTTGCGCTTGGTTTAGCTAGGGCTGGTACGCACAACCTCCCCTTCCTGCCTCCCCCCCCCTGCTTGCGTCTCCCTCCTTTCCCTCCCTCCCCTCCCTCCCGTCACCCTCTCCAGCTGTCACACATCTGCCGCATCTGCCGCTCACCTCGCAGCCCACGAAGGCGATGTTGCGCACCAGCGGCGGCAGCACGTGGCGGTACAGGTACAGGCCGTCGCGCTGGCCGCCCAGCTTGGTCAGGATGTCGGCGTCGATGAAGCCGTAGTCCTTGCGGTAGCCTGGGGGCGTGGGGGATCACATTCATGATATTCAAAGAAGTGAAGGCGTAGCCAGGTACAGTAGTACAGCAGACGCGTTGTTGTGGGTGTGGGGGAGGGGGCTCCAAGGTTGAAAACATTTGGAACATGATACAAGCAGGAGAATCCGGGAACAGCACGTAAAACATGGGTGGGTGTGCGGGGGCCGGGGGCCGCCGTTTATGTGGCGAACGGAGTGATTGAATCACAGCCGACACCTACCGCTGCTGTTGACACCAAACACCACACACCACAGTTTCGCAGGGACTTGAAGCAGCGTCCGCCATCAGCACCCTTAGCGCGGCCGCAGCCCCCATCCTTGCAGTCGGGTCTCCGTGTTGCATCCCCGCCCCCCGCCCCTCGGACTTCCTGGTTGGGCTCGCCCTCGCCCCCTCCCCCACGCACCCGTCGCCAGCACCACCACGTCCGCGGGTACCACAGTGCCGCAGCGCAGCAGCAGCCCGTCGGGCGTGAAGCGGTGGGGCTCGCCTGGGAGGGGGTTACATTCATGATCATTTAAGATGTGAAGGTGTAGCCCGGTACAGTAGTGTATCAGACGCGTTGTTACCGATGGGGGGGAGGGGGGTTGGCAAAATGGCACAGAGAAGTGGAGCGAGGTAGACAGCAGGCGTGTAGGTGAGGGCCGGAAGAGGGAGACAAAGGGTCAGTTCCACGCATGACCAAATCGGCAATGGCGGGGTGCTCGGCACAGTCCGCGGCGCCGTGTTCTTGTTTTGCACTCCTCGCATGCGCGTGTGTCCCTGTGCCCGCCCCTTCTCCCCACCTGCCTTCTCCCTGGACTTGCGGCCACCGCGCCACTGCTCGCAGCAGCCCCCCTCGCAGCAACCCCCTTCCCGCTTCCCTTAGCCCCCGCACCTCGGATGGCGGTGACCTCGCCAGACGCCAGTGCCGCCGACCACTGCCCGTCATGCACCAGCCCCCCCGTGAGCAGGTCCCGGTCAAGAGGCAGCGGCGGCAGTAGCGCGGCGGCGTCGCTACTGCCGACCCCCGCCCCGGCCCCGCCGCTACTGCCGCCGTGGGTCGCCCGCGTCAGGCCGTTCTGGGCAAGCAGGCTCTTTTCTATGCGCCGCCAAAACAGGCGCCGCAGCGGGCTGCGGATTTGGAGGGGGAAGGTGCGGTGAGAGGTGGTTTGAGGCAGGGTGCATGTGTGCGAGTAGTGGGCAGCGGCGGGCTGGTGGCGGGCAGGCAGGCAGACACTGCTACACTCCCCTGCGCTCCTCCGTGCCCCTCCCGGGGCGGCTAACCCCCAGTCCCCAGTCCCCCCGTCCCTCATGAACTACTAAGCCAACCCGCTTGCAAACCCTGCCTGGTCCTGCCTCCGCTCTCCCCTGCACCCCCTATGCCACGCACTGCCACCCCCTGGCACCCACTCCCAACCGCCCGACCCACCGCGTCACAGCGCCCGCCGCCCTGCCCGCCAGCCCCGCGTCATAGTAGGGGTCCAGCATGGCGCCCGCCCAGCGGTTGTACAGCAGCGAGGTGAAGTGAGGGCCCCGACTGCTACTGCTGCTACTGCTACGCCGCGCCTTGGCAGTGCTACTGCCGCCCCCGCCCCCGCTGCCGCCGTCTCCACTGCCGTTGCTACTGCCACCGTTGCCGCCGCCCTTTTTATCCAGCGGAAATCGCGTGATGGGCCAGTGTGCCTGCGGGTGTGCACGGTTTGAGGTGCGTACCAAGTGCCAGAGTTGGCAATGCCACAGGCAACTCCACTCCTATATGAAGTGACACGACACACCGACCCACCCGCTTCCCCCTGCGGACTCCCTGTCGCCTCCAATCCAGCCGCCCACCCACCTGTTTGAACACCACCGCGGTGGACGCCGCTCCCGCCGCCGCCAGCCGGGTCGCCGTGTCCACCGCCACCTTGCCGCCGCCCAGGATCACAACCCGGCAGCCCGCCAGCTGGGGGGAGTGTGGGCAGGTGTTTAGAGTGGATATATAGGTAGGAGTGTGGGGAGACGGGCCCAAGCGGCCGCGGAGGAGGAGGATAACAGCATTCGGCACACACACATACATACATACACACACGCCTATTCTCTCAGCACCCACCACCCACCTGCTCTGGCAGCTCCTCATCGGGCGGCAGGTCGTAGGCGTGAAGCATCTGGCCGCGGAACAGGTGAGGGCACTGGAGGAATGCAGGCGGGAGAGCCAGGGGTGGGGACAAAGAGGGCCACAGGGGGGGGGGGTGAGTCACGATGTCGCCCTTGTGAGTGGTCATCACGAAAACACGAAGATGCAGGGGGGGACAGAAGGCATGCGGGTTACTCAGGTGAGGACTCGGCGCCGCAGCGCAACACTACTCTGCACTCGGCCATCCCCCATTCTGTCACTTGGCGTTGCTGGTTCCTGCTGTTTGCATTTCAATGTCATGCTTTGCTACGTATGCATCGCCCCCCGGTATGCTTCCTCTCCTGCCTCACCTCAATGGGCGGCACGGCGGGTGTGGAGTGCAGCCCCGTGGCCACCACCACAAAGTCCGCCGTCATGCGGTGCTGCACCACCATACTGCCGCCGCCCCCGCCACCTCCCCCCGCCCCTGCCCCCTCGCCACCCGTCGCGCCGCCCCCGCTGCCGCCAGCGCGCGGCGAGCCGGCGGCGCTGGCCATGCTGCTGCGCCCCAGCCCGCCGCCCAACCCATCCGCTCCTCCGCCTCCTCCTCCTCCTCCGGGCAGGGGCTCCTCCACGTCATAGAAGCACTGCCAGGCGCCAGCCAGGCGGTGCAGGCGGGTCACGTGCGCGCGGAAGATGATGTGCCGGTACAGCTGGTTCTGGAGGGGGCGGAGGGGTAAAGGGACACAGGGTGAAAGGGGGTGAAGGGGTGAGGGGTAAACGGGGGTGGGCGCGTGGGGTTGGCATGAGGCAGGGCGGGCGGGTGTACAACGATGATGGGACTGGATGCAGCCGCGCCTCTGCTGTGAGAAATGGTGACGTGTGGCCCTCCAACAGCACTGCACGGCACTATAATACCCGCACCTCTTCCCCGCGCCTTGACCCCCGCCTGCTCCCCGCAGCCCCCCCCCCCCCCACCTTGTGCGCATAGGCGATGATGTACCGCAGCAGCGAGCGACCCGTGGGGTACTCCTCGGGCTCCAGCTCGGGCGGGCAGGGGAAGTCTGGAAGGCTGAAGAAGTCGCGTGGCACTGTTGAGGAATGAGGGGATAGCGGTGGTCGGTTGGAGTTAGGAGTGGCGGGAAGCGAGAGGGGCGGTAGGCGGGTAGTCAGGTCGGGAAAGGAGAGAATGGATACGTGTGTGCAACTCTCTACTACCGGCAGCGTCTGAGCACGCTGCGCGCGAGCGCGGGTTGCGTGCTGGTGGCTGCCAAGGAAAGGGCGTGCCTGCTGGCGGCTGGCGGGGCGTGCTGGCGCCGTGCTTTGCTGCCGTACGCATTTTGGAGACTGACCCCGGCATCTCCCCGCCGCTATGCCCAGCCTTCATTTCGATTTTGGCAGGAAGGGTGGGCGGCAGTGGGGCTATGGCACGCAGGGCAGCCAGCTGGTGCACCGCTGCGCCCCACCCCTGAAGATGAGGGCTTGTGTGGAGGCTGGGCGCTCGGTCGTGGTGGTTTGTGGGGTCTGGTGCTGTATTGCTGGTGCTGGTCATTGGGTCAACCCACAGGCAGGCAGGCGGGCGGGGCAGGGTGGGCGGGGCCCGGGGCCGGGAGGCGGCGGCGGAAGAAACCAGGGCGGTCTGTTCGACTGGTGCACCTGGCGCAGCTGACCAGCCGAAAGCTACAGCCGGCAGGCCGGGGCCTCATGAATATTGTCCGTGTTCGCTATTAGTGAATCCTCAGCTTTGTGGAACAGGCCGCTGTTGCCGCATTTATGCCCGCAATGAGCTGGCGCCACGCTCCGAGACAAATTACCTTGGATATTAAACGATGTATACCGTAGCCATACGCCTCCAACGTCCTCAGCCCTCTCGAGCACGCAAACGCGGTGCCCCAAAGCGAGGAACTGAGCTGCAGTTTGCAGCCCACTGAGCCCTGCCCCGACAACAACAGTTGTCGGGTGAGCTGGTAGCACATTCGCAGTAACCATAGGTTTGCCAGGCTAACCGCCCCACCGAGTGCGCGCTCTTATCATGATGTCGTTGCAATTTTCACAGGTATACGCATGAACATACATCTGACATCAGTGTGATTTTATAATTGAGCTCAACCGAGGGACTTGGGACGGGACTCAATAAAGACAACGTACTGAACTAAGTGCATGTATGCTGCATTCTAGCTATTCTCATGTAATTGATGCGGCAAGGATGCACCGTGGGGACGAGCCCACGAGGTGCCCGATGTCGCCCTCATTGCTCTGTGTTGCGCAGGATTGCTCGCGTTTTCGCTTAGTTGTGGGTTTGCTCCGAATTGCGTCTTGTAACGAACGCTCAGATCTAATTCAGAAGGCGCAAAAATGCGGAAAGTCGAGACTTGTAACTCGATAGAAGCCTTTTTAAACCGGTCTGTGCTTTTTATTCAAGGTATCGATCGGGAATGCCCCAAGAGTGAAATTCTGGCGGTAAGAGAGGAGCCCCGAGGAAAAGGGCTTCCGCGCGGGGCTGCGGCTTCACTGCGTGCGTCTCGGATGCGCAACTTGTGGCACGCATGTGTACATGTTGGTGCAGCTTAGCTGTTGCACCTGCGTTGAGGGCGCTGGAGGGGCCGTCTGGGGAACAGCCCGCTTCCTGCTGTGCGTGCCGAGGCACATGCTTTGGCTCTTCAGTTTCTGGCCCGCCAGTACGTTCTACGAAGCCGGACCTGCACCGCCGCCTCAATGAAACACTCCAGAAGGAGCCTCCATCACACCCTCCCTCCCGCCCGGCTTGCCTGCACGCTGCACAGGTGTTGAACCAGGTGTGCAAGGCGCCACAGCAGGTGCGTCCGTGTTGTCGTCCGTCACAGCGCCTGTTTCCCGCCCGCAGCTAGCTCCACCCTATGGCACTGCTGCTCTGGCCGTATGGGCTCTCATCAGTTGCTTAGCCAAAGCACCAAAAGCCTTTCTAGTGTCAGGATCCAGCCTCGGTCATGGGCGCGCGAACCATGGGCTGTGTGAGCGACGCCAGGTAGCGGCATGCAGCCTCCCTGCCATGAGAAGCCCTGCATGCGACAGAGCCCCGAGCCCTGAATGCGCATGGCGGCTAAGACATGCACCGCCTTTCGGCTTTCAGATGCGCGCAAGTGGTCGTACCAGCCATATGCAATCCGACCCTGGAGGCTCCGTTGTCTCATTGGGCCCCCAAGCATCCCTCCCTGATCCGTTCTCCCCTTCCCACCTCCGCGCTTGCAGGGCCGGATCGACATCCTGCAGGGGCCGGATGGAAAGAACCGCGGAACCGCATTCTGCAACTTCTACAACAAAGAGGTGCGCGTGGTGGCGCTTTACCTGGGGCGAAATGCATGTAAGGACAACCACGCCCGGCGGGCGCTACCCAAAGGAACGCGTCCCACCCACCCACGGACCCATCTGCATGCTGGCTACCGAATGCGCCTGTGCGTCACCCAACCCCATGTTTCCACCTATCCATGGCGCAGGAGGCGGCGGCTGCCCTGGAGGAGTGGCGGTTTGGTCTGGAGCTGCGCGGGCGGCCGCTGCGCATCCAGTACAGCTCGGACCGGGAGCACAAGGACCTGCTGCAGGGTCCGGCGGTGGGTGGTGGATGGGGGCGGCAGCTGGTGGGGATGGTGGCGTCTACGATGGTGCGGGTGCAGGGGGTGCTGGTGCGGGTGTGATAATGAGGCACTGGGGCGGTGCGGGTGCGGGTGTTGGTGTTGGTGTTCCTCCTATAGTAGGGCGAGAGGCAGGAGGGCAAGGGTCAGGGGGCGAGAAGGCAGGAGGGCGAGAGGCAAGAGGGGAGCAGTAGAAGGGTCTTGCATGGCAGCGGCTTCTATCCAGGACCTGGGAGCCTGTCATGCAGTCACAGGCGCATAACGAGACCTGGGAGCCTGTCATGCAGTCGCAGGCGCATAACGAGACATCCTGTGCTCGCGCCCGCCCCCTGCCCTCGCTGCCGTGTGTGCCCCTTGCCCCTCAGATGGCCCGTTTCAAGGTGCTGGTCCGCAACGTGCCTGAGGACATGGACGCCCAGGCGCTGTACTACCAGTTCGTGGAGTTTGGCGAGATCCTGCAGGTGCGGGCGGGTGTGTGTGTGGGGGGGGATGAGGGGGAGGGTGTAATTACCAGGCCGAACTAAACTAAACCGGGGGGGCGGGGCATGCAGCGTGGAGGAACACACAGGCGGCTAGGGGGGAGAATGTGACGTTGCAGAAAGGGACAGTTTGATTGGGGACCACCTTACGTCGAAAAGGCAAGCGGAGAAAGCTAAGGAGTCAGAGCAATCATGTCGATGCGTGGGAAGCAGCTTTGGGAAGCACACAGGCAGGGATGAGTGATGCCGTGCAAAGCCGGCAGATGGGCATGACATCGGGGGGCAGGGAAGCTCGTTCTTATCCATTCCCAGCAAGCAACAGACACGCGGAGGTGTGGTTGGGGCGTGGGGATGGGGTGAGGTCGACTGGCGCTACGATGGGAACGAGTGGGTGTGGAAGGCGGGCATTGACACGGGGTCACTGCCCCCCTCCTCCTTCTCCTCCTCCTCCTCGGCCCACTGATACGCAGCTGTTCACCAGCTACGACGGCTACGGCCAGCACTTCGCCATCATCCAGTACATCGAGATCAAGGCGGTACAGGACGCCATCAAGCACGCCAACAGAACCAAGGGTGAGAGGTCATCGGGAGGTCGTCAGGAGATACCGTACGTGTTCGCGGCAGGGAGGCGCGCGCGCGAGGTGCACAAGGAGAGAACCGCAATGGGGTGCCGTGCATGCATCTGGTGGTGATGCTAGGGCGACGTGTCCGCCGCATGTGTACACCGTCGGGAGTGTGTGCTGGAGGTTCTGACCCGGGTTTGATGCACGTACTGGTCTGCTGGTTGCCCCTTGACGCCAACAGTTGACAACCACGTACTGGTGGTTGAGCAGTACCGCCTCAACCAACCGCCGCAACCGCTGCCACGGAACATCAACAGCCTCGGCGCGAGCGGCGGCGCCACCTCAGCGCCGCCCCAGCAGCAGCCGGTGGCTGAGGCCAACGGCCCCTCGACGTCCGCCGCCGGCCCCGCTGGCCGCATGGCCTCGCAGCCAGGCATGACCTATGCGGCCCTTCAGCAGCAGCAGGAGAAGGAAGCGGCGGCGGCCGCGCTGCAGCGCAAGGCGGCGGCGCGGCAGCAGCGCCAGTCGGCCTCCGGCGAGGGCGGCGACAGCAGTGGTGGCGCCGGCAGCGCGCCGGCCGGCCCCGCGCCGGCCCAGCTGCCCATCCCCAGCTTCTACGCGGCTGCGCCCGCCGGCCCTGCCACCCAGGCCACAGCTCCGGGCAGCCTGCTCAGCCTGCTCACCACGGCGCTGCGTGAGTGCCGGTGCCATGCTTGCACAGGGGAGGGCGGCGGAACGTGTTTTCGGCACCCGAAAGGATAGCGGTAGCAGAGATGCAAACCCGAAACAAGGGGGGGGGGGGGTCGGGCATATTGGGCTGGGGCATGCAGTGAGGACCCATGTACCGGCTCGATTCCAATCCCCGCAGTCGGTGGGCTGGCTTTTCGTCTCAGGATTCGGGGATGGTGTATCTTGACACCGCCCACCCACCCATCTCCACAACGACTTGTGTGCGCATGTGCGCCCCCCTTACTCATGTACACACACACACACACACACACACACACACACACACACACACACACACACACACACACACAGACACACACACACACACACACAACACTCAACACACACACAACACGCGCGCAGACCACGCGCGCACGCTGGAGGAGATGCTGTGCTGCCCCATCACTCAGGAGCCCCTGGCAGACCCCGTGCTGGCGGCAGACGGTGGGTCGCCGCAGGCCGCAGGCCGCCGCGCAGTAGTGCGCAGTGTGTGCTGGGGGCAGTGCATATGTGGCACTAACAATGACGCGGTTGCCTGTGCCATCTCTGCCACCACCTACCTGCCTCCATGCTTGACCTGCCGCTGCCACCGCCTTGCTCCCCACGCGCCCCACACAGGCAACACGTACGAGCGCGCCGCCATTGAGTCCTGGCTTCGCGACCACGACACCTCGCCCATGACCAACAGTGTAAGTGCCGTGCGTACGTGGAGTGGAGGGCGGCAGGCGGCCGTGGTAGCCGAGGCGGCGGTGGTGGTGGCCGTGGCGGTCGTGCTGGTGCTGGTCAGGGGCAGAGGCAGAGCGGCATCTGGTGGCCGCGCCCATGGACGAAGGGGCACACCGGCGGCCTAGCGAGGCAATCCACGCCGCCTGCTTACCACCTGCCCCTGTGTGACGCCTCCTCCCCTTCCCCGCGCCCCCGGCGGCTGTTCCCCAAGCCGTTTACCACTTTCTTAACTGATCATAAATGTAAACCCCGGCTGCCCGCAGGTGTTGCCGCACAAGAGCCTGACGCCCAACAACCTCATCCGCAAGATTGCCGAGGAGCTGCAGGTAGGGCACGGTGTGGCGGCGGCAACTGGGGACTGGCAGGCAGCGGGGGAGGGGGACAGCCCCAGCTCTGCCAACGATGCGTTGCAGTGATGGCACGACTCCGTGAATGTGCGGTACACCCCAATGCGCCAAGGTGCTGGCGGTATGTTTAAGTTGTCGGTTGTCGTGCCTGGGTGCTCTACGCCTACAGGGCATCAGCCACGGTGACGACCCGGGCGCGGCAGCGGGTGGCAGTCGCAGCGAGGCGGCGGCGGGCGATGCAGGTGCGGCGGCGGGCAGCGTTTATGAGGACGCCGGCGCGGAGGACAACGGCGGCTACGGCGGTCACGCGTACGAGGACGCAGCGGCGGCACAGCAGGCGGCGGCGGTGGTGTCACACACGGGACTCACGGCGGAGCAGGAGGCGGCGGCGTCGCAGGCAGTGGCGGCGGCTGCGGCGTCCGCGGTGGCAGCAGCATTCCAAAACCAGCAGCAACAGCAGCAAGTGTATCAGCAGCAACAGCGGGCGATGGCATATGTGGTGCCAGGCGGCGCAGCTGTGCCAGCGCAGTACTACCAGCCCGCGGCGGCGGTACAGCAGCAGCAGCAGTTCGCCGTACAACAGCAGATGGCGGCGCTGAACTTGGGCGCTCAAGGGCAGTACATGCAGCACGGAGGCACGACCTACTATTACCAGTGAGCCCCGCTTCACGTGTTGGCCTGATGTGTGTGTGTGTGTGTGTGTGTGTGTGTGTGTGTGTGTGTGTGTGTGTGTGTGTGTGTGTGTGTGTGTGTGTGTGTGTGTGTGTGTGTGTGTGTGTGTGTGTGTGTGTGTGTGTGTGTGTGTGTGTGTGTGTGTGTGTGTGTGTGTGTGTGTGTGTGTGTGTGTGTGTGTGTGTGGTGTGCGAGTCCGCCGTGTCATTGGTCTGCGTTGTTGGAATGTCGTAATCCGTCGCTGTTGCGTCAGCTTTGTGGGGTTTGCTTTGCTGCACTTCGTCGGTCTGTCGGTATGTGTTAGCGTTATGGGATTCGTTGGTCTTGGGCACGGGCTCTTTCAATGGCATGCGCCGGGGCGGGTTTTGGCAGGTGGCACGTGTGTGTGCTGCCGTCCATACAAGCAAGCAGCAGCCAGTCGTCATGCCAGTTGCAATTTCAGCCAGGAGTGCCAGGAGTTTACAGGGTGGTTCTGCAACATGCTTGCGCAGTGGGCAATGAGCCGCCAGCCAGCCAGCAATCCAGCCAGCCGGGACGGTTACCGGTCGTCAGCTGCGGACGCGTGCTGCCCAGCCACAGCCACGAGGCTAAGAGCCGGTGCAAAGCATTCGGCACACGCCCCCACTTGGCCACTGTTATGCCTCCTCCAACATACACCGCCGCCCCCTCCTCAATAATGCTGCCTTGCTGGCTCTGTGTGCGGCCCTGTGCGGCCCTGTGTCGCAACATGTCGGCCCATCTATCCCGGTACACACAGGGACGGACTGCTACGGCGTCTGCAGCACGGTTTGCAGGAGCAGTAGCTGGTGTATCTCACGGAGACGCGATGAGACGGGGCGGCATTGGATTCTCCTTGCAATCGGAAGGCATGATTATGATTTGCAGCACCGGGTAGTAGTACAGGCATTAGTGTATGATTTGTTGTTGTGTGGTTATTGTCAGGACGGTGGCTTCCCAGGAGATGTGTTGCGCTGGGTAGCTGGCACCATGCATGGGTTCGAGTTGATGATCGCATACAAACCGCGTCGCCCGGGCGTCTTGCTATTCGGGTTGCGCTAGTGATGTGTGTGCCACCCAAGCCGCGGAGAAGGGTAGGAGGTGGGCAGGCAGACATGTGAAGTGCAGGAATACGCCTGACCGGAGGGGTGAGGGCAGGTAGTGTCAGTGGCATGGGGGCTGACACATGGTGACAGTTGTGCATGAGAGCCATTAGAGCAGGCCTCTTCGCCCATCCACACTTCTCACACCCGTTGTGTTGTGGTCCCGACACCTAAAGGACTGCTCCTTCACTCGGCAAGAACCTCTTACGGCAGAATGTCCCGCCACCTGCGACGCGCGAGCACGCTGCTCGCCCGCCTAGCAGCACATGGCGCCAACAAAGAGCCGCTGGTGGCAAGCATGGCCGGTCGCGCGCTGGCGCAGAGCGTCGTGCAGATGCCGATGTGGCAGATTGTGCAGCCCCGCGGATTCGCGTCCAGCTCTAGCTCGGACGACGAATTCTTTGAGGAGGATCAGATGCCAATTATCTACCCGCCTTCTCAGGTAAACAGCAGCGTCTAAAGCTTGACGAGGGGTAAGAAACCTGCACGCGGTCGTGTCCACTGTGTGATATTTGGAAGCGCCGGTGGCTGTCCAACAAGTCGGATAATGAGCATGGCAAAAATGGAGTCGCTATGCCTGGGCTCTGCTTGATGCTCCTGGCGGTTGGACCCAAGGGACCGCGGTCTGCGTGGCCCGACTGCCCTCCTCCTGCCTGCGCCGGGCCGCTTACCCCTGGCGCGTTGCATGTTCCGCCCGGCACAGGTCCGTGTGGGCGAGCGGGCCCCGAACTTCAGTGCCCCCGGTGAGTTGCATATGCTGCAGCCCCAGGCCGGAGCCCCGGCCCCCCACCCCCCAGCAGTACGCTATCTGCCAAACCCATTTCCGCCTGCACGTGCCTCTTGACTTTGCCTATGTTTGTCTCCGCAGCTGTGGTGGATGGTGAGATCACCAAGATCAGCCTGTCTGACTACAAGGGCAAGTACGTGTGCCTATTCTTCTACCCCAAGGTGCGGGAGGGAGGCAGGGAAGGAAGGAGCGAGGAGGAGGTTGGGAGGGGGCACGCCTGCGGGAGGATTATGGACAGAGGGCACGTGTCCGCGCGGAAGCAGGCAGAGTGCGAATTGGGCCGCTGTCACGTAAAGGTCTCGAAGGCGGTGAGCGTGTTAGCATGTCACCTGCAAAGTTGAGAGATGATCCGGGTATCACGTCGCCTGCGGGTGTGCGGCAAGCCATCAATCATCAGCGCGTGAGCGGCGTACCGCAATCGCTTCCCACCGGCCTGCGCAGGACTTCACGTTCGTGTGCCCCACTGAGATCATTGCCTTCTCGGACCGGGCCAAAGTGAGTGTTGGGATCATTCTACCGTTCCCAGCAAGGGGGTCAGAGACGAGCTGGAGTGATGGGGGGTACGGAGGGAGCGAGGGTCAGAGGCGGGTGGACGTGATGGGGTTAGTGTGGACTGGTGGGCAGTACCGCATGCAATTGTTCCTGGTCTTTCCTCATCATAGCTTTCCGGAGCCATCACCCAATGTCCAACCACCCACAACAGGAGTTTGCGGCTGCCAACTGCCAGCTGATCGCTGCGTCCACGGACACGGAGGAGACGCACCTGGCCTGGATCCGGTGAGGGCAGCGCGGCCGGGGCGGCGGGGTGATGGGGTTGTAAATACCAGCCCAAACTAAACCAAAGTAGTTGAGCACAAGCAGAGGCGTTAGTTGCAAGCGATAATACTTATGGGAGGGGGCCGAGGCGTCGTGGAGCAACAAGGCGAGCGGCGCCGGCGATAAATGTCGCCACCCGGGCTCGGTGGCGCGCACAACAGCACAGGATGGGCACGCGGACGCGACAAGCAAAACCCACGACTTACCTGGCGACCAGGAAAGCAGCCCCGACGCCAGCCAGGGAGCGTCGGGCCAGGAGCGCGACATGCGGGAAAGGGGAAAGGGGAAGGGCAGGGCACAGTGAAAGGGCCGGAACGCGTAGGCAGTAGGATAAATGAGGGAGAACAAAGACAAGACTACACACAAGCCCAGGCGGCAAAAGAGGCGGAATGGGCGTGAGGCAGGGGTTAAGAGCAAGGGGCGGATGTCATGGGGACCGGTTAAGAGAGAGATGACGGGGTGCTGGGCAGTGTGCGGGCCGCGTGCGGCTCCCCTGGGGGTTGGAGGGCCGGGCGGGGCCGGGCCGGGCCCGGCAGGGCAGGGCAGGTTTAGGGCGGCATTGGGCGCTGGTCTGGAATCGGTCCTCCTGGGCTTTGCATCGGTAGGACCGATTCCAGCCTTGCCGCGCGCGCCTCCTGCTCCCACAAGCATTCCCGCCGCACTCTCGCCTCCCCACTCCCGCACGTCCCCACCCACACGCACCCTTATCCCACCCACCCGCCCGCCCTCCCGCTCGCTCGCCCCACCTCACCTGCAGCACCCCCCGCAACCGCGGCGGCCTGGGCTACATGCAGATCCCCATCCTGGCCGACACCACCAAGGACATCTCCGCCAGGTGAGGCCCGCTCCGTTCAGGTGCCAGCTGGCAGCTAGCTAGCTGACTGGGCAACCAGGTAGCTACATCGCCGGCTGACTAGCACGATGGTGGGCGGGTGTAGCTAGCTAGCTGACTGTGCAACCAGGTAGCTACATCGCAGACTGACTAGCTGGGTGGTGGGCGGGTGCGGCTCGACTTGCCGGGTTGGAGCAGGACGAGTGCGAGCCGACATTTGCGATGTTGTCAAACCTTGCACTGATGACTTGCGTACACGTGTGTACGTGCCGTGTGGCCCCATAGGTATGGCGTGCTGATCGAGAAGCTGGGCGTCGCCCTGCGCGGCTTGTTCATCATCAACCCGCAGGTGGGTGCGCGGGAGGAGGGGGTTAACTCTGAACCAAACCCGTAAGGAAACAGTCGCGCTGTAAGGCGAACCTGCAGCCGCATATGCGAGGAGGGGGTGGGGGGGAGGCGGGAGGCGGGTGTGTTTGCAGTCTCGGCTTGCCTATGCTACCTGCTGTGCCAGTTGCGCGCCTACCACTGGACTGCGTATGCCCTACTGGCCCTCTGCCATCGCCTAAGCAATCATGCCTACGGTAGTCGCCCCCCCCCCCCTACACGCCCCTCCCCTGCCTCGTCAACTACGCAGGGTGTGGTGCAGCACGTGACCATCAACGACCTGCCCAGTGAGTCATACTGCCGGGTGGAGGGCGGTTGGGGAGTTGGGGCGTTGGGGCGGAAGCGGCTGCAGGCCATTGTGGGGATCTAGAGCTGTCGGACTGTGGGCTGCACGGCCTGGATGTGCGCACATGCGCGGCTGGTGTTTGCGTCCCTCCACCCATTCCCAAACCCATGCCCGCTCTTCCCTCCCCCGCCGCCTTCGCTGCAGTCGGACGCTCGGTGGATGAGGCGCTGCGCACCCTGCAGGCCATCCAGTACCATGCCGAGCACGGCGAGGTGCGTGTGCGTGCGTGTGTTTGTGCAAGCGTGTGGGCATGTGAAGTCGGTCGGCAGCGCACAGCCGCCGGGTTCTCGCCCTGCCGCTCCGGCATTGCGCCTGCTCCTTGAATCATGAATGGCTAACCCCCCCCCCCCCCTTTGCCGCTGGACTTCACGGACATCGGTAACAACGCGTCTGCTATACTACTGTTCCTGGCTACACCTTCACTTCTTAAACAATTATGAATGTAATACACACACCCAACAGGTGTGCCCTGCCAACTGGAAGCCGGGCAGCAAGACCATGGTGGCTGACGCGGAGAAGAGCCTCGAGTACTTCTCAGAGGTCAAGGAGGTGAGGCGGGGCAGAGTTAGGCCGCTGGGGGAGGGGCAAGGGGGAGGAGGGAGCGTGAGCGAGCCGGCCAGGGCATTTGGGAGAAGGGGTCCAAGGTAGCGTGTGAGTGAGGAGGGCGTGCGGAAGTGGGCAGGCGGGTGGCACGCACGAGTGACGCATGTCCTGAAACCCGTGGTGCGCATTATGTTCCCCCTCTCGGCCTCCCCCAATCCCAACCTGCTGGGTGTCCCGACTCCCTTCCCTCGCTCCGCAACCTCCACGCCCACACAGGCTGACGACGCGGGCGCCTTTGGCTCCAAGCTGCACGCCATCGCCAGCCGGGCCGAGTACGACAAGCTCACGCGGGAGAGCCAGGGGCTGGTGGTGGTGGACTTCTACGCGCCGTGAGTCATACGTGTGTGTGCTTGTCGAGCGTGTGTGAGAGAGTGTCGTGCACGTGTGTGCATGGGGCAGGAGCTGGGACTGGCAGCCCTCGTTCTTAGCTCTGGTTGGGGTCAGGTGGGCGGATCGACTTTGTACGGTACGGTGTATCCCTGCACTGCCCCGCCCTGCCTTAACCTGACGCCCTCATGCGCCCTCCCCGCCCTGACGCCCTCATGCGCTCTCCCCGCCCTGACGCTCTCACACAGGTGGTGCGGCAAGTGCCGCCAGATCGGCCCCTTCCTGGACACCCTGGTGGACAAGTACCCGGGCGTGGTGAGGCAGAGGCGCAGGCTGACAGGGGGCGGTTGGTGGGGGTGGTGCGGGCGTGGTGAGGCAGGGGAGGGCAAGGGGTGGTGTGGGTGGGCTGGCGGGGTGAGGCAATTTGGGAGATGCTGGGGCGGTGGGCGTGGCGAGGCAGGGGAGGGGAGGGCATCAGGGCAGAATGCCGGCATGGGCCGCATGGTTCGGGTTGCTGCGGGCAAAGGCGAAGACGGGCCAAGGCTGCGGCCTGCACAGGGGTGGCCTGCGCATGCCGCTGCCTGCATGCTGCTACCCCGGCCCTCACCCACCACCTGCACATGCCCTGCCTCCACCCCCCCCCCCGCCACACAAACGCACATGCCGTACACACACACACACACACACATACACGCCCACACACAGACGTTTGCCAAGTTCGACACCACGGCGCCGGAGCTGGAGGTGGCTGCGGGCGAGCTGGGCATCAAGGCGCTGCCGGCCTTCCGCTTCTTCAAGGTGGGGCGTGCGTGCTTGTCCGTCGCATCACATCTTTGCAATCGGCGCCGCCGCCACGTCCTCCGTACTACCCTGCGGTCCTGCCTTCCTTCGGTTGACCTATATTGGGGATTGTCTTCACCTACCCGTCGTGCCTGACCCCCCTCCCATTTGTAATACGCACTGTTCGCATGAATGGCTTACGCCCCCCCTCCTTGCAGCCCCCCCTCTTTTGCATTGGGTTTGGTTTAGTTTGGGCGGGTACGTACAACCCCTCCTCCTTCCTCTTCACTGTCGCAGGGCGGCAAGGAAGTGGGCAGTCCCGTCACCGGCTACAAGAAGAAGCCGCTGGAGGACGCCGTGGCTGAGCTGGCCAAGTAGAAAGAGGGGGGGCGGACCTGGGCTGGCAGCTGGCCAAGTGGAGACCTGATTGGCCAGGTCGTAGGGGCGGCAGCGGTGGAGCAAGGAGATGAGAAGAGGGAGGGAGGAGGTGAGGAGTACAGGAGGAGGAGGCAGGAGCCATGGGGTAGAGGCTTTGGAGCGGGCGGTTGTGGGAGCTGCCAGGCAACTGGAGGTATGGGGGTTAGAGTGGAGGTTGGAGGTCCAACGGTACGACAGTGGGCAGAAGGGCAGCCCATACGTCTGACGGAATTGCTTTGCTTTGCTCGTTGCGTGTTGATGTCAAAAGGGGAGGGTTGATGTTTATAGGACATGACGTGTGTCGTAGTCTGTTCCGGCTGGGGATCCAATCCTGGAGTTGTTCGTTGGAAAGATTCACCTGCAAAACGTTTGACTGCCAGTCTTAACGGCTTGGGTGTCTGGTTGCATCAGTGCATTTGGTGGCCTTCGTGTGCGCCTCAGTGCTCAAGATACGGCCTTTGAACAATCCGTGCAGGGGGAGGGCACGGGGGGAGGGGGACAGGGGGTACGACCCCATGAGCCGAGGCCCAACCCTGAACTTTTTGGGCCCATCAATTTGCAATGATTATTGAAAGCCGATTCTGAACTCTCTCGCCAACGCCTATCCCATTGAAATCATGGGGTCAGTTTCAGGCGGTACTACCCCAGGCTTCCTCCTCAAACCAAACGACCTCCATCAGTACAGGAGCGATGCCTACCTGCCAGCCGTATCCGTGACCGTTCCCCTGCGCACCAAGGGGTCCTCTGGAATCCCCCTGCCTAGGGTTTGCACTTGACCGGCGCCCGCCTAACGGAGTCAGTCACCACCATCTCGCTCATCCGCATCGCCCTAGACTGTCTCGTCTTTCTGTGCGGTCGCCCCACACCCCACCAAGTGCAAACATAGCCTGCTCACCGCACATCCCTGCTCCTGCTTTATGCTGCTAACTCTCCTGCTCCAATACTTCAAACACGATCGCCCACCACTCACAACCAGCCTGGCCCGTTGTGCTTCCCTAACTGCTTCTGGCGTACCGTATGCACTGTAGGCTGGGTACGGCACCTTTCAGCTTTCCTTAGGCGCGTGCACCACTTAGTTCCTCCTCGTCGCTGTCGTCTCCGCCCCCTGCGGCCAGGATCTGTGTGATGAACACCGCCGTCTCCACGGCCACCAGCGGCGGCGGCCCGGACCACTGCCGCCCCACGCCGCCTGGTCCCCCGCCATTCGCACCCGCCCGCCCGGCGCTGGGCGACAGCTCCGCCCGGCCGCCATTGGGCAGCTCCACGCCCTCCACCACAATGTCCGGGTCCTCCGGCACCTCCTCCGCCTCCGCCGCGTCCACCGCCGCCGCCCGCGCCGCCACCGCCGCCCGCACCGCCGCGTCCAGCTCCGCCTCCTCCTGCGCGGCGCTGCGCAGCCCCACCTCCACCATGCCCTCCACGCCCTCGTACGGCGCCTCCGCATCGCCAGCGGCAGTAGCAGCGGCGGCTGCAGAGCCGTAGGCTGGGTACCCATGCAGCCCGTTTGCGGCCGCGTGTTCGCCGACGTCCCGGCCCTCGTCCTCCGCCTCCTGCAGCGGCCGCAGCGGCCCCGTCACCTCCTGCTGCTCCCCCTCCTGCTCCTCCTCGTCCTCCGAGCCGAACAGGCAGCTGGACACGGTGGCGTCCAGCACCTTGCGCAACGAGAAGGTGTCGGCGCCGCTGCGTAAGAGGGGGGTGGGGCGAGCAGGGCGAGGCAACAGGTTAGGTCACGAGAAGGGCAAGGACTCGGGACACGTACTGCACGGTGCGACACACGGGACAGCCGGGCAAGGCGGTGCCGTGTCAGCAGCCCTCACTCCCTGTGCAAGCGCCACCCACCCGCCGGTGGAGCCAGGCGTGCGCACGCCGCCGTAGCTGTAGGCGCCGTAACCTCCGTAGCCGCCACTGTACCCGCCAGCATAGCTACCGGAAGCCCCGCCGGCGCCGGCGCCGCTGTAGTGGTAGGGCGACGGCAGCGGCGACGCGCCCGACGGCCAGCTGCCACCCAGGCTGCTGCGCGGCGAGGTGGGCACCGTGATGCGACTGGGCCGCTGCTGCGCCGACCGCCAGCTGCCCGTGCCGCCCCCTATAGGCGACGAGTAGCTGTGGTGGCTGCCGCTGCCGGCCGGGCTGCTGGCAAGACCCGGGCTGCCGAGGCCCATGGCGGCGGCGGCCCCGCCACCGCCGCCTCCAATGCCGGAGAAGCTCACGCGCGGGCTCGTGCCAGCGCTGCCGCCGCCACCGCCACAGGGAGGAATCATGACGGCGCCGGTGAGGCTGACGCGCGGGCTGCCGCAGCCGCTGTAGCTGCTGCGCGCGCTGCCGCAGCCACCACTGGGGGCGCGCGCCAACGCCAGCCGCTCCGCCACCTCTGCGGAGGGGAACGAGAACGCCTCCGACGCTGCAAGGGCCGCGGCCGCGGCAGCTGCCGCCGCCGCAGCGGCCTCGCGGTCGGCTGCGTCGCGTCGGCCCCCACTGCTGGCGCCGGCACTGCCGGCGCTGAGGGTGCGGCGCTGATCGGCGCCAGCTCCGCTACCACCCCGCTCTGAGCCCATGCTAGCGGACTTGACCAGCAGTGGCCGGTCTATGGACTCGCGGCCTAGCAGCAGCCCAGAGCCCTCGCCCTCCTCCTCCTCCGAGAAGCCGTCGTACCCACCGCCGCCGCTGCGCCGTGGCAGCCCGGCGGCGGTGGCGGCGCCGCCGCCGCGGGCGTCCCCACTCCACAGCCCACCACCAGCTGACTCCGCCGCCACTGAGCCCTCTCTCTCCACCTCATCCACGCTTGCCCGCCAGCCGGCCAGGCCGCCCAGCCCCAGCCCCAGCGGCGTCACCAGCGCCTCGTCGTCGTCATCATAGTCCAACAGCTCACTGCCGGCGCCGCCGCGGGAGCCGCCGCCACCGCCGCCGCCCCGCGACCCGCTCGCCGCCGTGTACTTGTACAGCCCATGTGACAGACCCGGGCTGTCCAAATCCAGGCCGGCCCCGTGGAGGCCGCTGGTCCCGCTGACGCCGCTAGCGCCGCTGGCGCGGCGTGCGTTACCGCTCAGCCGGCGTGCGCTGGTGGCGGCGGCGCCGGGTCCGTCACTGGCGGCGCCGTAATCCGAGCCACCATATTCGTGAAACACCTCATCTGCATACTCGTCATCCTCATGGCTTTCATGCTCGTTGCGGTCCGCCTCTTCCTCCTCCTCGTCCCCAATGCGAGGGCGGTCGTGCTCCTCCCCGTAATCACTGCCGGCTCCAGCGCCCTCCTGACCATCGGCATAGCGATGCCGCCGGCTGAAGGTGGGCTGCTCGTCGTCCCCCTCCTCCACTGTGCTGCCCACGCCAAAGCCGAAGCCGCCGCCGCTGCCGCCCGCCTGCTGGTCCCGCCCCTGGCCCGGCTCCTGCTCCCGCTCCGGCGAGCCCGACAGGCGCACCGCGAAGCTGATGTCACGGCAGAACTGCAAGGCAGGATTGCCGCGCCCCAGAGGCGAGCCACCGGAACCCTCCGCCTCCGGCTCTACCTCCACATCCAGCCCGCCTTGTGGCCGCTCGCCGGCGCCATCCACAGCCTGGTTAAGCTCCGCAGCAGTGCGCGAGTCCTCCAACTGCTGAGCCGTAGGTTGGGCCTCCTCTTGCTGCCCAGCCCCCTCCCCTTCCTCATCCTCACCATCTTCCTCCAGAGGCAGCAGTGGCCGAACAACTGCGCCGCTGCCGCTCCCCTCAACACCCGCCTCCACCAGCACCTGTGGGCTGGCCAGCAGCGGCCCGCTGCCGCCGCTACCACCCACCGCACCGCTGCCACCGCCACTGCGGCGGAGCGAGGAGGTCAGGGCGCCGGAGCCGCCGACGCCAGCCAGAGCTGCGGATGCCGCTGTCGCCGCCGCTGCCGCCGCCGACATGAGCTCCAACGACCCGTCCGCGGCCGCCAGACCCATCACCACACCGTCCACCTCCGCCGCCGCCGCCTCCAGCTCTGACAGCTGTGCCTCACCGCCGCCGCCCGCGGCCCCCGACACGCCCGCGAGCCGGCCTGGCATCCAGGTGCCGTGCAGACTCACGGGAGCGTACGGCGAGGTGTAGGTGTAGGGGTGCACGCGGGCCGCGTCCATGGACGAGGCCACGGACAGAGCCGGCGAGCCGCCGTCACCCACGCCTTCAACGCCGCTGCCGCCGCCGCCGAGCGTGCCGCTGCCGCCCATGGACAGCTCCCGGCCCAGGCGGGATCGCTCCAGTGGCGACAGGCTGGCCAGGAAGCCCGCGGACACGTACCCGGAGCCGCCACCGGGCCGCTGCGGCGTGGTGGCGGCGGAGCTGGCGGCTGCTGCGCCGGAGGCCTCTGCCCAGCCGGCCGCAGCGCCCACCGGGCCAGACCCGCCCGGCCAGGGATAGGGATGCACGCGTGCCGCGTCAATGGAGGAGGCGACGGAGGCTGCCTCGAGCGAGCCGCGGCCGAAGCTGCCGCCGTGGCCGAAGCTGCCGCCGCTGCCGGCGAAGAGGCGAGTGAGGAAGTGTCCCGGCGACGACATGGCCTGCGCCGCGTCCCCACCGCTGAAGGGGTAAACCTGCGAGGTGGGGCCGGGCCGGTCATCTTCACAGCGCCTAAGACGACAAGCACTTGGCGGCACCGGTACGTGACAATTGGTTATTGCACGGCAACACCATAGTCAAATAACTCACCCGCGCTGCATCGATGCTCGAGGCGGGCGACGGCACGTCAGCCGCCTCCGCCACCAGCGCAGCAGCCCTGCTGCTGTGCGACATGCCGCCTGCAAAACCCGAGGCCGCCCCAACCCCATCCATGCTAACGCCCGCGCTGAGGCCAGCGGTGCCGGTGCCGGCTGAGAACGCCATCGGCCAGGGGTGCACCTGCGCCGCATCCAGCGACGACGCCACCGACACAGACGACAACAGCCCGCTACCCAGCAGGCCTCCAACGCCATGCCCGCCTCCAAAGCTGTTGGCAGACCGCTGCGGCGGCCTGTGGCCCGCCTGTGCGGAACCCGAGGTTACCAGCGCTTCAAAACCCGCCGCGGCTATTGGTGCGCCCGCTGCAGCCGCCGCCGCCGGGTGGGCTTGCGCTTTGCCCTGCCCCTGCTTCAGCTCCTGCAGCACCCGGGAGCCCAGCTGCTGCAGGAAGGGGCTGGCGAAGGTGCTCGGCGCCACGCCCGAGGCCAGCGCCAGGGGCCGCAGCTGCACAGCCACCGCCTCCGCGGCAGCCGTACTACCGCTCGGGGGAGGCTGCGCCACCTCAGACCCAACACCGGCATCATCCACTGTTGCGGAAGCTGCGTCGTCGTCGCCGAGCCGCACCTCCTCGGCACTCGCTACCTGCTCCCGATCGCTGTGTGCTTGCTCCTGCTCCGGCTGATTCTGAGGCGGCAGGGCCACAAACTGGGTGCCGCCAGAGGGGCTGCCCAGCTCGAAGGGGTGCGCAGCGCCGCCGGCACCATTGGCATCTGCGCCCGTGTGCGGCAACAGAAGGCGGTGGGAAGGAGCAGGGACATGTTGGGATGCATTGGGTACAACGGGGCAGGACCTGCGTTGCCGCATGACGGTCGCGCGTTGTGGACCTGGCGTCCCCAACTGACTTTCATCACACGCCCATCCAAAAACCCATGCGTACCGAGTCTTCCGGCACTCAAAGCTCACCATCAGGTAGGCCCGCCACCAACCGCAGGGGCAGCGCACTCCTGCCGCCGTTGCTTGTTGCAGCGGCTGCAGCGGCTGCCGCCACCGCAGGGGAGCTCGAGGGGCCGGCCGCAGTCCCACCCATCGACACCGCAGTCGCTCCCACGGCTCCTCCAGCCGCCAAGGTGCCGCCCGGCGCCTCCTCCTCCCGCCGGCCGCCCTCCTCTAGCAGCGCCTGCCTGCTGCGGTCCAGGGAGGAGGACAGCGCCGCTGCCCGCACCTGGACGCCAGTTAGCGTGCTGCGTGGCGGGGTATGGCGAGGCAGGGAGACAGGCGGGTAAGAGGTTCAGGGGCGTGTGAAGGACGAGTAGTGGCGGGCAGCGAGCACACGGTATGTTGCATGTTAGCTAAGTTTGGTTGTATCCTAGCATGGCAGCGCAGCCGTTGAGTCCGAGCCAAGCCTGATTGTCAAAGCTGTTTGCTCCCCCATGCCATCAAGCAGCGCACCTGGCCACACGCATAAGCTGCGCCCGCAGGGCCTCCATTCGCGCCACCAGGTCCGAGGGTGATGGTGCTACAGCACCAGCAGCAGCACCAGCAGCAGCACCAGCACCAGTACCAGCACCGGCACCAGCACCGGCATCACTACCTTCCCCGCCACTCCGGCAAGCCGCGACCGCGTCTGCACCCGCGCCACCGCGGCCCGGACTCTTCTTTGCTGCCGGCGGGCTGCCGTACCCAAATGGACCGGCATTTCGGCGCTCGGGGGTATACGTCACGTTGAGCGTAGGCACCTCCGGCCACCAGCTGACTGTTGCTGGCGTGCCAGGGGAGCGAGCCGTGCCGCTGCCCGCCTGCCTGGCCGCGGCGAGTTGGGGAGCGGGGGTTTGCGCCTGCGTCAGCTCCCCAACCAGGCTGCGGACCACTGAGTGTCCAGACCGGCTGGAAAGCGGTGGTGGGCTTTCGTTCGCGGCCATGGCAAGCGCAGCCGATGATTTCCACGCGCCAGGGGGATTCACGCCCGCCTTCAGAATACGACTGCGTCCAGATGAAGAGCTGCTCTTTTTGCCTGACTCCGTTAATCTGATATCGTGTGACGGTGCGACAGTGCGAGAGTGCACCGAAGATTCCGAGGAGCCGGGAGGAAGAAACGGCTGCGGATGAACGCTGCGAGTGCCTGCTCGAAGCGGTGACTGCGTGGTGGATCCGCCTAGACTTGCACTCTTGCCTTTAAGCACGCTGTCTCGCCCTTGCATGTGCGGGCGAGCAAGCGGTTCTCTGATGTAGTTTAAACTAAACCTAACATGGCAACAACAAAACCATGCATGCAATAGTATGTGTCAAAGGCATTAGAGCGAACCTTCTCCTGGCCGCGCAGGCCCAACACGGCAAACGAGGGAGGAGGCTAAGACGCAGAGATACTGGCGATAAACTAATATTGAGAGGACCATATACATGTGCTAGGACGAAAGCCCATTTGAAGTTACATTGTCATGCGAACCCCCCTTCGGGCTTCGGCCTCCTTGTGAACCCGATTCCCCCAAACGGTGCCACCCCCCCCCCCCTCCCCCCGGTTCCACGACCTTCTTCCCACGGCGTCTGTAACAACTTGCGTGACCTGTCCACTCTTAGCCAACAATGCACGCCAACGCTTCTCGGTGCTCCATGCAGCCACGCTCTTGCAGTTGATGTGCCGCCGCCGCCCTGCACCGTATTTGTCCGTGCAGCCAGCAACGGCCATGCCATGCCACTTCAGCATCATGACATGTGAGTCTACCCTTTCGCATGTACTTTAGCCTTGCAGCAGAATAAACTTGAGTACTTGCCTGCAATGGTTCAGCCTCGTGGTGGAGCCGCTCGACCGCTGACAGCCGCTCGGCCGCTGGCAGCCCATACATCGAGGAGAGCTCCTGACCATGTCCAACTGGGGTCGACCCGCTGCAGCCCAATACCCACGCCCAGCACCGCAGCGCCTCAAAGCCCTGCAGTGGCCGCGCTGCTGCCGCCTCTGGGTGCTTGCTTCAGCGCCTGTTAACCAGGGGCGCGCGAACGCGTCATGTAGGACAGTACGAATCACATCGAAAACCATGTTCCACCTGTGGGTTCACCATCAACGGCACCTACTGCTCGCCCAACCCCACCTTCAGATACCCGAGCACAGTCGCCACGCACTCCGCAGTGGAGGCGGCGGTTGTGTCCACTCGCACGTGATACGGCACATGGGCGCTCCCGCTCGTGCTCCACTTCCAGCTGTCACCGTACCTGCACGGCATCGTGCCGACCAGCTGCTCCGTGGCTCCCGGCCGAAAGTGCAAGAGGTGCGTGCCACACCTATGCTATATGCACAGCTTTTGAAAGGCGGTAAGCAACATCCCAGACTTTGCACTCCAGCAGAGCGATGGACCCCTGGTGCTCCCAGCCCCCAGCTGGTGCATCCAGCGGCCGGAGAGGCAGTCAGGTCGAGTGGCACCGGCACGTGCAAAACCTGATCGGCTAGTCCCCACCATTGTGCACCTCACCGACCCACATGCCCAGCAGTAGCACACCTCGACAGCAGGTCCTGCAGCTGCTCCCAGCTGCCCGGCTTGTGGCTCCGCTCGGTGCCCGCGTCCTCAGCCCCACGCGCGTCCAACCTCCGCCGCCACAAGCCCTCGTCGCTGCACTCCACGTCCACCACCACCACCAGCAGTCGGGTTTCCTGCTTCAGGTTGCTGCCTGTTGTGCTTCTTTTGCAGCCCTCCTCAGGCGGCTCGAATGCGGACCCACAGGGGGTGTCGCCGGCAGGCGCTGTCCCAACCGCTTCTGCCGGCGGTCGGATTGTTGCAGGTGGTAAAAGCGACTGTTGCTGGTCAGCCGCTTCATGACGCGCACTGCCAGCAAAGGCAGCGGGCGCGCATTGGAGCCTCTCCACCTGTAGCACGATGGCCGTTGATGCGCATAGGAAGCTCAGGAGGTGACATTAAGTGTCATGACGCACTGTGTGCACCAGGCTGGCTCTACGTCATAGGACCCGCCCGACTGCTTTGTTCTACCACAGCAGCGGCAGGCTCCCCGCTCCCTGCTCCAGCCCTCGGGATCCCCTGCTTAGCATGCACCTCCACCGTTTACCTTGCTCACGAGCTCTAGTGCCCGCTGGTATAGGGACACACGAGCGAAGGGGCAGTCCGCCACGACGCTCAGGCCCAGCCCCAGCTGCCGCTCAGCCACTCTGAACATGACGTCATAGGAGAGCCCTGGGCGCGAAAGCGCGAGACTTGGTCAGGAGCTGCACATCAGCTACCGCTGTGGACTGCAGGCGGACCGGGCCACCGGGGCCGTGGCGGTGGGTGGTGATTCCCTGCCTGACCCACCGTTCCAGTCCAGGTCCGGCGCTTGCGACACCACAGGCTGGAACATGTCACGAGCGTCATCCTTGTCGACTAATGGACAGCGAAGCTCCCGAGCCAGCGCAGCAGCGAGCGTGGACTTGCCGCAGCCGGGGAGCCCCTGCAGCACGTGGCGAGGATGTGGGGCGACGTGCAATGCCAGACGTTCAAAAAGGACAGCCGCGCATTATGAACCGTGTAGCCCTTCATCGCCTTTGATTGCGCTAAAGTTGAGGTTTACCTTCATTAGTAGGAAGAACTCCATTCAAAGTGCTTGTGTTTGCACTGCGCTGCCGCGTTGTCCTTGTTGAGTTCGCTGCAAGGCTTGATATCAATAAGAACAAATATGTCATTATCTATGTGGCCCAGATTGCCGTCAGGGGTATTCGATCTCGATGCACACCCGACACACCTCAACACCGGAGTTGAACGCCCAGCTGATGAGGCGCCAAGGCCCGCCGCATGGCTATTGGGGCTTGCATACCCCATCCCAGCGGACAGTAAGAGGCCAAAGTACTCTCTTGTTGAAGCACTATTGAATTTTTGGGCTGAGCCCCCCGAGCGAAGCGATCCAGGGGTGCCTGCCTGCGTCGACAAAAAGTGCCAAACTGGCACAAACCGCGAGCGCCACGTAATATTGAGAAGAAAATTTGAGTAGGAAAATGCGGGACGGTGTGGGTGAGTCCACTTTGTGGGCGGGCGGCTGGCTGGGTGATGGATGGGTGGCTGGGTGGCGGCTCAGTGGGGCTCAGTGGGTGATGGCTGGCTGGGTGACGGCTCAGTGGGACTCAGTGGGGCTCAGTCGTGGGCTCAGTGGGGCTCAGTGGGTGATGGCTGGGTGACGGCTGGGTGACGGCTCAGTCGTGGGCTCAGTGGGACTCACTCACTCTACCTTCCCGACGGTGCAGGGACGTGACGTCAACTCCGCAACCAACATCCGGCACGCGCTGGTGGAGATGCTGCTGGGGCACAAGCGACCTGCATCGCTGCAGACTGGCGGCGGCGGCGGCGGTGGCAGCGGTGGCGGCGGCGGCGGCGGCGGCAGCAGCAGCGGCGGCGGCGGCAGCAGCGGCGGCGGCGGCGGCAGCAGCAGGGGCGCGTGCGCGCATCTTGGTAGCGGAGGGGGCGGGAAAGGCCACGTGGAGGAGGAGAGCGCAGCGCCGCCCAAGAAGCGGCGCAAGCGCGCAGGCTGAGGAGCCGGCTGGCGGTGTCTAGGTAGCGGTCCGCGGTGGAGCTGGCAGGGCATGCGTAGCGGCATGACAAGTAGTGCGGCTGTTGACAACTGTGCTGCGTCTGGCTGCGGTTGGCTCTGCTGTGGCATCGCGACTCCTAGATAGAACCTGGTTTGGCTATGTGCCTGTACAAACCGACCCCGGCTATGTCCGGGCGATGAGGTTGTTCGGCCTCAGACTGTGGAGGGGCTCAGCCCCTTTTCCCGTGACCGGGGAACACTTGTCGTACCGTACTGCCAAAAAGGTTTGGTGATCCAAAGTTCGTGAACAGTCCACGAAATTGAGCGCCGAAACAATTTCAGCTTATTTACATGAAAATTCCCCCGAAATTAAATACCACTAGCAACAATCTCCCGTGTAGCGCGCGCTGCCGCGCGGGGGGAGTGCGGGGAGACTGCGAGGAGGCACGGTGGAGCACGAGGGCGCTGAGTCGGACGACGATGACACAACCATTGATGAGGAGCTTGCGCGCGTGCTGCGCGCGTGATTGGCAGCGGCGCGCTGCGCTGGCAGTTGCTGGCGAAGGCATCTTTAGTGGTGGCGCGGCGGTGCTAGTGGGCTTGGTTTGCAATGAGAGGGCAGTTGCTTTGCTGTAGGCAAGTGCGTGGCGGGATGCTACCCAGGCGCACGATGGCTGGCGGTGGCGGTGACGGAGGCGGTGGCGTCCCCGAAAATTTGGATCAGAGTTGATACTTTTCCCTAACCGCCCACGAACTTAAAAAGTATCGAATTTATTCCAGCAATTTTTAGCAGCCCTCCCGAACTTTAATAAAACGAAATCTTTTTGGCAGTACGGTATGTTAATTGGAGGGCCTTGGTTGACCTTATTATCATGGGCATGCAGCTAGATGTAAGGCGACAAGGGTTCTTTTGTGCAAGTAGGGTTGGTGGTGATGGTGTAGGAGCTGGGTGATGAACGGATCCCCACATGCGCACGTGCTGTGCCGACCGCTGCATTTGACAACCATCACTAGCGGACCGCCATGCGATCCATGGAGCGTGCCCCTAAGGGAGTCAAGTGACAGGGGACGCAATGTACAGTCTTAAAATGCCGAGCACGAGAGGAGGCTGGTGTAGAAGTGGCGACTGAAGTCTGAGTATGAACTGAGTGCCAGAGTCGTAACAAACGTTGGACCAAAGGTACTGCGGATGCTGGCGTGCGCACAACCTCCCGGACCGGTGACCGGGTCGGGGTTGGGGTCGGGGTCGGGGTCGGGGTCGGGGTCGGGGTCGGGGTCGGGGTCGGGGTCGGGGTCGGGGTCGGGGTCGGGGTCGGGGTCGGGGTCGGGGTCGGGGTCGGGGTCGGGGTCGGGGTCGGGGTCGGGGTCGGGGTCGGGGTCGGGGTCGGGGTTGGGGTTGGGGTCGGTCGGGGGTCGAGGCCCAGCACCTCATCGGGAAAATGGAGTCTGGGGAATGGGATCCAAGGGACGCAAAATCGCTCGTTTTCGCCCGCGCACGTATTTATGTAATATTATTAGCGGGGCCAACGCCCTGTGAAATTGCGAGGGCGCGCGCGGACTTTCCCCCGCGTGCCCGCAGCTCGGCCCCGAACCAACCCCCCCCCCAGCACCAAAACCCGTCATACCGTCCCCCACCGTGAGATACAGACTCCACTATAAGGAAAATGTGATCTTAGTGCCGGTGCTGGGGGGACGGGGCTGTGCATTGGACGTCGGACGGTTGGACGTCGCGAAGTAAGTTCAAGTTCGCCCTTGCGGCGAAACCGTTCAGCCTAACACGTTTTGCAAGTATAATAATAACAGAGTCTTAGATTCATAGGTCTCACGTTGTGGGGCAGCCAGCACGGCACTAATAAGGACAGGTGCTCGCGCTCGCAGCTTACACGCCTACGGGCCTCCTGACAGGTACATAAGTGCTGATATTGTAAACGTCTACCGCTATGATAATTAATTTGACCCTGTCTCAGCCTATGCGATGACATTGGCCTCAGTTATCGGCCGGCTTGTCTTTCTTGCGGCAGAGAATTCGATACTATATTTTTGAGAGTGCGAAATATGATAATATTCCAGTTACTGCGGCTATCATGTTCCAGCCGGGTATCGGAACTTCGTCGCTGGGGCCTCTTCTATCTTGTGTACAATAGCTTCGTGTAATGGATGGCTTAAATAATGGCTGTGTGCAGTCGGCGGGAGCGGGGAACACGTGTTGCCCAAGTTTTCGTCAACTGCCGCTTTCTGAAACGTATGGGTGCGCCGCGCCCCCTGCGGGGGCTGGGGCACGCCAACCCGACGCCCTCGCTCATGCCTCATGAAGACCGCGTGCCAAAGAGCTGTCCTGCCCTGATCTGTCGCGATGCATCCTGCAGGCACCTCGTATCAGGAGTGCTGGCCAAATTGCGCAAGTCCCACAACATGCAAGTGCCGGCGGTGTGGCTGCAGGTGCGTATGGGATGGCTGGAAACCCCGCAAGGGGATCCCGATGGGGCTGAGTGGGCGCACAGCGAGCATGGGCGGTGGTTAATGTCGTGCAGGGGTGCGAGTAGTGGATAGGTTAGGAGCCAGAATGCAGCTCTTGAGTGTGGCTGCGTAACGCTGATTGTTCCTCCTTCCACAGGCGGCTCATCGCACACACACGGTGTGCCGTCCGCGACCACGTGTCGCAGGAGGGACAGTAGCAGCCTCTGACGGGGGAGCGCCAGTGCAGCAGGTGGGCAAACCCGCAACCCGGCATCCGGGCTCACAGGGCCTTAAGGGTTAGACGTGGCTGAGGAGTCAGCAGCTGCAGCGCAGGCTGTCGCGGATGGGCGCCTCAGCCGACTGCGCCCATCACTGACCGAGTCTGCGCGCCCTCGCAGCCGCAAAAGCTCCCCACCCGGCCTAACCGCAAAGGATCAATCCCTGCCCACTGCACTCCAGGCAACGACGTAGGAATCTGCACGCCGAAATCAGGGGTGTGGAGGTCGTTGACACGAATTACAGCTGCACGACTGCGGCGGTGTCAACTGCGGTCAGCGCACTAGGCCCCGGTCATGGTGAAGACGATGTGCAGGGCGGCAGCGGTTTTGATGCGTTATCTTGATGTCTGGGTGCGTGTTCGCTTTTGATGCGGCATGTTGATTGATGTCTGGGTGATAGGCTTGGCGGCTGCCGCGGCGTTTGACTTGCTATCCGTGACCGCTCTTTAGTTGCATTCTTGTTTCGGTTTCTTAGGTTTTGGTGTGGCCGGGCAGCTCTTTTCCAGGCAGCGGCGGCGGCGGCAGCAGCAGCGGGGGCGCGTGCGCGCATCTTGGTAGCGGAGGGGGCGGGAAAGGCCACGTGGAGGAGGAGAGCGCAGCGCCGCCCAAGAAGCGGCGCAAGCGCGCAGACTCAGGAGCCAGCTGGCGGTGTCTAGGTAGCGGTCCGCGGTGGGGCTGGCAGGGCATGCGTAGCGGCATGACAAGCAGTGCGGCTGTTGACAACTGTGCTGCGTCTGGCTGCTGCGATTGGCTCTGCTGTGGCATCGCGAGTGCTAGGCAGCTGGTTTGGCTATGTGCCTGTGGAAACCGACCCCGGCTATGTCCGGGCGATGAGGATAGCCGGGCGATGAGGTTGTTCGGCCTCAGACTGTGGAGGGGCTCAGCCCCTTTTCCCGTGACCGGGGAACACTTGTCCAGGCGCGGTCACTCAAGTGCAGGACACAATAAGCCGTGGCGCGAGTAACAAAGCCCTCCATTAAACCTGCCACCAAGGTAGGAGGCATCTGGTGCAAGGGGAACTGGTAGCTGCTTGGTCCTGCGCGTTCGACTGCTGCGCGCTCGCACGTCAAGGTCTCGGCACGTCAAGGTCTCGTCGATTGATCCCAAACATGGCCCACTTGGAACATATGTAGCTGAATTAACGCTCAGGGCATACAGGGCACAGCGCTCAGGGCCGCCGGTCAACCACCAACCCGGTTCCGTGCTGTGTGTGCTGCGCGCGGTCGAGCCAGCAAGGGCGCTGCAGGGCACCCAGGTACGGTTAAGCCCGCGTTCATGCTGGGAAGCGGAGGTGTTACACATTTGACTGGGAGTGGAATGTTAAAGGCGACCATGGTGGGGCGACGAGGGCTGAGGTTGCCTTGCGGGACTGCTGCGCGCGGCGGGCGTGCATTCAACGCAGATCCCGCGCAGCGCACGCAAACACGACATACAGCAGGCTGATAAGGGCCATGGATGCCTGGTGGTTGCTGAGTACCGGGCGTTCAGGAACGGCTCTGCCAGCAACTGCCCTGCCTGGTCAGGAGGCGCCGCCAGTGGTGCTGCCGCCGGGCACCACCTGCGGGACGGCCCTGCTGGTTAGTTGTCGGCGCTGCACTGTCCCATGAGGTATGTAGTGGGATGAATCTTGCGGACCAAATAAGCTACCGTTCAAGTGCGCGTGGGCGGGGCTGTGCTTGGGCTGTGGCGGGTCGATTGTATGTGTTGCTTGGACTGGTCTCTGTCGTGGGTGCGTGGTCGGTGCGGGCTGCGGTGTGCGATGGGACAGTGGTAAGGCAGGTTGGTAAAGTCCCGTAGGGTGCAGCTGATTCCCAAAACCCAGCAGATGGCAAACAATTTGCAACGGCAGGGCAGGAGTACGCGGCCGGTCGAACGCCGGAGTTACTGTACCGACGAGTTGCTGGCTGGCTGGAAGTTTGCTGACGCGCATTCCTCACGCTCCGGGCGCCCGGCCAGGCGATAGCACCACACAGACACACCGCAACGCCACACTCGCGAGGCAGAGCCGCATCGCACCTGCAGGAAGATGACCAGCGTCCACGGATGAGCACCAAATGCAACACGGCGGGCGTGTCGTGGGTGCGTGGTCGGTGCGGGCTGCGGGTGTGCAGTGTCTTTGTGTATGTGTGTGCGTGGCGGGCGGGGGGGAGGAGGAAGTGCACCATAGCGCCGCGGGCACCAGAAGGCGAGGTCGTTCCTCGTGCGCTTATTACCAGGGGCATCGCGCAAGCCTCTTAACCACCGTATCCTAGGTTGGTTTGAGGGGCGCGCGGCGGGTTGGACGGACTGGCGGGATGACGCGCGCGAGTGCCACGCACAAGCAGCAGGCACTGAGGACGACTGGGTGTACGGCGATGCGGGTTCATGGATACGGATAGGGTCAGCGGCGATGGTCTAGGAGCTGGACACACCAGAGAACCCCACACGCGCACGGCTCGTGCCTGCCACGGGACTCCTGGCACTCATCACCCCCATCCCCTCGCTCACACCTCCCAAGACCGCGGGTCTCATCGCACCACATGCAGTTGCTGTTCTGCTGGCTGGCCGTGACCCATTGCGATGCATCCTGCAGGCCTATCCGGAACTTTGCCCCCCAGCGACTCTACCAGACCAGCGCGCAGTCGCGACCTGCACGTTGCTATGCATGTTGAAAGTCGCTTGGGGGACAAATGTCCCGGTGGTTTCAAGCGGGTCCCCAAAGTTTTGGGGGCCCTATGGACTCAGCCCAAACCCGGAGTGGCACCCGAGTGCCCGAACGTGCCATTCCTTAGCATGGGCTCATAGGGGTTGGTGTGTTTGGCTGCCTGCAGCTGCTGCGTTCGCAGGCTGGTGTACGTGGATAGGTGGATGGGTGGATGGACGGCGTCCCCACCTCTGGAGCTTGCACGCCGCCGCCTACGCCGCCTTCGCAACGGCTCCACACCCTACCTGATCTCCAGCCCATCTATCCCTCTGTATGTACGACAGGCAGCGGCGACCTTACACGAGGGGCCTGCTGTGCGCCGGTGCAGTGCGTTGATCTGCATCTCCACTGCTGTTCGCTCGATTGCGAGGATGGCTGCTGCACCGGTCATGGTGTAGAGAATGTTCAGGGCTGCAGAAGTTGCGGTACTTCATTTGTACGGCGGGAAGTTTGCGAATTGGGTATGTGGCAGTCAAGGGTGGTGGTGGAGGACTGGCCAATTCTTGATTAGGCCGTCCGGCGTGAGCTAGCTGGACACTCGTCAGTAGGTGCCGTACACGAGCTGTTGTGACTTCACGGAATGTTTTTTGGGCGGCTCCCCAAGCAGTGTGCATTACCAAGCAAGCGGTGGAGCTGAAGATGTTGCCAAGAATTAAATTTGCTGCTGCGCGTGACCAATCCCCTGCCGGTCTGTGTGCATGCGTGATTGCATCGCCGGTCCGTTTACAGCACAAATACTGCATGCAACGAACAGGTCTGTTCACGGAGTTTGCTCAGAATCTCAAATGCAATCCATTCATACAGGACGTGTGTGTGTGTGTGGGGGGGGGGTGTCACAACTGTATACCAAGCGACACAGCGCCCCATCCCACTGGGCCGGTGTGTCGCCGACTCCCCAGTGCGTGCCAACTTCCCTGGTGATGCACCGCACATATGTACGTACTCGCTCCCTATCTCGTGCCTCTCCACTTTCAGAGTAACACGCAATGCATTGACACAATCACTGTAATAACCCACAAGCTCACCAATCATTCTATCCTTATCATTACACAAATGCTTCGAAACTAGACTGCCTCAAATGTCTTGGGCGCGATCACGCACACAGTCAACTGCCAAGGTTTCGCACTCATACATGCCACCCGTCCGCACCCGGCTTGCGTTGGGACGTGAACAATGACTTGCTTGGGACCCGCACATGCATGTCACAAATGACAGTAAGGCGTGTTGATGCATTCAGATTTGCAAAATCAAGACCGGGGGATGGAAGGTATGTGGTGGAGGGGAGAAGGCCACCCGTCGGCACGCGCGCCAACCCATACATCCACGCGTAAGCGTCTCACCCCTTCCATCCCCCGGTCTTGATTTTGCAAATCTGAATGCATCAACACGCCTTACTGTCATTTGTAACATGCATGTGCGGGTCCCAAGCAAGTCATTGTTCACGTCCCAACGCAAGCCGGGTGCCAGCGGTGCAGCACACATGATAAGTAAGCTGCCTGTAAGTAGGGTTGCGCGGAACGTAGGGGCCAGGCAGGCAGAGCGTGTCAAGAAGAAGCTTCCGTTGGAAACTACTTGGATGTATGGTGTGCACACCCGCCCGCCGTCAACTACAGTAGGCGCGCAGTGTACACACGTAGCAAGTAGCACCCGGCCACCTGGGGCTGCTGCTGTGCACGTGCGCAGCATATATGCGTACGTGGGCACTACGTACTGGCGGCAGCCAGCACAGCGCGCGCCCGCCATCCCGACCAACCACTCCATCCACAAATCCTCATCACTCACCGCTCTTTCTGCTGCCGCCAACGCCGTCTAGGATTGTGCCTGCGGCGCTGCCGCCGCGTCGGGGGCGGCCTGATCGTCGTCCATCGCGTCCTCGCCGCCCGCGTCCTCGCCGCCCGCGTCCTCGCCGCCCGCGGCCTCGCCACCCGTGGGGCGTAAGTGGCCATTTACCCACGCATGCTCCTTGCTGACAAGCAAGCAAATCCCTCAGGCAGGTGCACTGCTTTCTGCCCTTCAACGTACATACGTACACGTCCCCCCTCCACGCGCGCCTCCGTCCCGCCCCCTATCTGCCTAGCTCGTGCGCATGTTCTTTGCACCGCCGCGCCGCTTCTGCGGCGCACACCTACCGCAATTGATATGTGCAGCGACGCCAGCGAGTTGCTGGCGGTCCACTTGTGCGTGGGCACATTGAGGCTGCTGTGCACGATCGGCAGGAGCGCGTGCCCCGCCAGCGTGTACAGCAGGTGCGCTGTCGCCACCTGTACCGACATGGCGTCGGCGAACTCGACGGAATGCTGCGCCTGCGCAGTCGCACCGAAGGCGACCGCAAGCGCTCCTGCCGCCGCCTTGACCTTCTTGTGATTCTTGAAGCTCTTGGTGGTTCAGCTGCAGATGGCAGGCGAGCAGGCAACGCGTCAAACCGGCAGCAGCCGAACATGTAAGGACGGGGAGGCACCCTAGGTGCAAAAGTGCACTTTTTACCCCTCAATAACTTTTGCCCAACAACCTGTGGAGTCACAAAACTTTGTGTACGTAATGCTCCGGTCCCTCCGCAATTTGTCGGGCAAAAGTTATATGGCTTGCAAGATGGGGGTACAAAACGTGTCAGGAGGGGGAATCACTGACCCCAGACTCCAGCGGATCCCTCCTAAAATCTTATAAAGCATGGCGGACACTATCCATATGGATTCTGTGAACTCGGCGGGGTGAAATCTTATGCGGGCTGGGAGGACAACCCGCGTGTCTGTCTGCACAGGTGGGCACGCATGGACCAAAACGTACGTGTCCAAACCGACATGCGTATTCTAGCCGGCCGACTAGCTAAAGCTTCTATCGTATATGTGTACAATGTAAAGCGAGTAGACACGGGCTCAGATTAGCCTGTCTGTCCGCACATTCAAAGCATGTTCTGAAGCATGTTGCCCTGGAGGGCACGAATTTCAGCATCCTTTGCTGTCGTCAATTTATTAAGATCTGCGTATGTTTTAAAACAACTTACTGAACGAAGAGGAGGCCTCCTCCTCTAGGTCACGACTAGTCTCCAAAGGGTTGCTGTGAGCCTAAGTCGCACGTTGGAGTACTCTGTGATTGCTAAACGTTAGATTGAACCTATCATCGGAGCTACAGGGTCCGTTGGCGCAAAGCATTTGACATAGTCTATTTGCACGATCGTCCGCAAACGTTAATGTATATTGACGTCTGTGGTATATGTAGCACGTGAAAGCCATTGCAACTTGTCCGAGTAGCTAACTCGGCTGCATGAGTGAGGGGAACATATGCAGACCCCTCGGCATGGTGCCCCCGCCCCCCCCCCCCCCGCCCCCGTGTGGCCTCCGCCCCGCCAAGCCTATCTATGTCCAGGCACGGCACCTGCCGCAGTGCCGCGCCCCAACCCACATGCACAACCAGCAGCAGCAGGCAGCTGGGCGACCCCGCCCGCCGCCTGCTGCCTCACTTGTGTGCCCAAGTCAACGCACGTCGCGTCGCGCCCTTCGCAATGTGGTTCAATAGTTGTAGTGCGGTCTTGCTAACCGACGACCCGCCCGTGCCGCCCAGCATGCAGCAGCAGCCATCTATCGCTCGGACTACCGCACACAGCCAATCCCGTAGCTCGACCCGCACGCATCAGCTCCGCACTCACGCTGGTCGGTCTTGATCAGGAGGCCGCCGGCGCGGCCGGCGATAATATCCTTTGTGTAGGTGGCAATGGCGCAGAAGTCGGGCTGGCCATCAGTGCCATCATAACCCACAAACTCGATGGCGTACACCTGCAATCACGGCAGAGCACATACACGCACAGCAGCATGCATTAAGTATCCCTACGGCCGAGCTAAGAAACATGTGTGTGTGTGTGCATCCCTGCGTGAAGGAGAGGGGGGCGGGCGGCGGGGAGGGACAACGAACCAGCAAAGCTGCTGGGGCGAGGGGAACCCGAAAGATTGGGAAGTAAGGGTGCCCCCGGCACCGGCACGCACACTCACCTTCGCCAGCACATCGCCGCTCTCCGAGAAGTCGACCTCTTTCAGCTCCTGGAGCGCGCGCTTGAGCTGGCGCATTTCGAGCTGTGGATGGAGATATCGCAGATGGGGCAGGAAGCAAGGAGTGGTTAACGTGCGTGTCGATCGAGGCAACAGCAGTCGAAATAAAGTTCCCGCCCTTCGCAAGCAAGCAAGCTTACTTCTGGGCGGGGGCGTTGCAAACATTCCGCCACCAGAGAGCATGTAATGATATACAGCAACATACAAATAAAAACAGACAAAGCGCGCTCTGCGTACGTGCACGCGCGCGCGCACACCTTGACGCTGATCCCTTTCTGTGGCGAGGCGGGTTGCGGCCGCCTTGGACTCCGAAAAGCAGTCTCCAAGCCTCTGCTTGAAGTCAGCAGCGTCGTCCGCTGCTGCGCCTAGGTGGCGCGGTGCACCCTTGACCTGGTGCGTGTAAGTTGCGAAGGTGTCCGAGTAGGAAGCCCCCCTTGCCGCCTCGCGAGCGGTCCACGTTGCAGTATGCTTGTGTTTCACCTTAAGGGGGGCTAGAGCATACTGCTACGTGGACCGCTCGCGAGGCGGCAAGGGGCGGGCCGCGGGGCTTCCTTCTTCGCAACTGACGCGAACCAGGTCAAGGGTGCACCGCGCCACCTACCGCTGGTGAGATGGCTAGTAAGCCATCACGCGTGCGTTTGTGGGTATGCAGCAGCTCTTGCAGGCTCTGCTGGAAGTGATTGGGCGCAGCAATGATGTCATTTCCCAGAAAAGCCATAATTGCTGAGCAGGTAGATGGTACAACAGACTAGGATCTCCTGTAGAAAGAAGTAGTAAGGCAGGGGAGGCAGGGGAAGCCCAAGATTTGCGGATGAATCGCCAAGCTGTTGCTCGCAAAATGCTGCGGGCTTCACAATGGCGAGATCGCAGCTTTCTGGGTAAGCCTTTCAACATTAATGGAATTCTGAAGATTTAAGGGGGGGCTAGCATTGCCGAAGCGAGTGAGTCATGCTATAATACTTTCTAGTGGGCCAGCCGATTGCCGGCGTTGCATATTCTGTGCAGCCGACCACCAGCATATCAGCGGTAGTCATCAAGCGGGGACGATGGCGCAGCAGGCCCACACGCTAGCTAGCAGGCTGCAGGCATCCCGGCGGACGAACGAAGCTAACCTAGGTGATGGCTAGGTGGTTTCCCACACGCTGATCCAGGGCTCCTATCTTCATGTCTTTAGACATTACCGGCCATTTTGGCCGTTTCCTAAACATTCCTCCTATCTGGGGTGAGACTTTGTTGGCCCGGGTTTGGGGCGGGTTTCGTCCGAATTCCTATGTATGGAGAGGCCCCCAAACCGCCATGTGCCAAGACACAAGATGACACCCGGCCGTTTTTGTCTGAGCTAGACATCACCCCGAAAACAAGATGCGACCCCTGGACCCCTGCGTCGATCGCTCTTGACATTGCATCGCTCATGCAAGATGCCCGCCCTGTGTCAACCGTGTCAACCCATGAAGTCTTGAGGTGTTGAGAAACACCGGATACTCCTTGCACTCCACAGCACTTCAGCCCACTGAGGCAGGCGCTTTGCTTGGGACATGGGCGGGACATGCCACGTGTTACTTGGCTTGGGAGGTGCCCGCCTGTGCCCGCCATGCCTTCCGGGCGGTCCCGACTCGTTCGCCTTCCTCACCCCCGGCTACCAGCACTTGCGTTACCTAACGCATGGTAGGTCAGTGTCGGCCGACGTCGGCCAACGGCCCATCACACACACATTCATGCGTGACGCATAAACCCGTCCTTGTCACTACCGCTGCCACAACCCCACCACGACCGGCGGAGCACTGCCGCCGCCACACGCCTGGACCCGGGCAGGCGTGCATAGGACGAACATGACACCGGGCATTGGCACCTTGTGAAATACGGTACACAGACACGCGGGCACGTCGAATTCCCCACCTCCCCCACCTCCTCCCGGCGGCTCAGGACCAGCTCATTCGGGCACACTCCCTGCAGCAGCAACAACAGCAGCAGCAGGAGGCTCAGCAGGAGCACGAAAACCACCCGCCACCTCATGGCGTGCATGCATGTGGGTTGGGAACTGGAATCGTGCTCACCATTGTTGAGGATAAGTAGTGGCTGGATGGGCATGGATGCTTTCAGTCCGCGTCTCCCCAGCCCCCTCCCGTCCCCAGCCGTCCTCACGCAGCCACGTGCAGCCAGGGGAGAGGGGTATGCAACTCGGGAGATTCACACCGGGCAACTCCCGCCCCGGGCCCTGGATCCTGCCTGGATCCGGGCTTAAGTAGTGTTCGGACCCCCTTTCCCAGGCTCCCGAGTGATTGAAACTGTAACTTGGACTCCAATGGAACTATTTAAATTGGTCTCGACCCGAGAGGCCCGCTTGCCGGGACCTCGACCATCGCGACATTTCGCACTCTTCACACGCGTCAAATGAAATTCCTGTTTCGTGCTTCCTGCGCGTACACGTTGTTGCTGTTAGTTCAATTGATGTGCGGCCTAGAATGGGGCACGCGCCGTGTCGCCGGCCCCCTGGCCCTGGCCTGAAGGACCCCTCGCGGCGATGCCCGGCTGTGGTGCCCTTCCGAAGCTCACCGAACCGAGCGGCGCCGGCCAGAGCCAATGGGGCATATGAGTGTCCATATTCAGGGGGTTTGGTGCGTGTCTGCTGGTGTCTCGGGGTCTGTGGTCTCCGTGGACAGCTTGCACAGGGCCATGCACAGGCTAGGCAGCGGTCGCCGGCCCCACTCCCGCTCTCGCGTCCCGCTACTCCCCTTTGCCGACACAATGGCAACACATTATATAAAGACTCGTTTATAGATACATGTTTGCCAGCCCACGCGGCCAGGCCCGCTTCCTGGTGCAGTTGACTCCAAACGCTTACGTGCAGGAGTGCGTAGGAGTGGCAGTTGCATATGCCCGGAGCGTGAGGACTGCGCACCAGCAAACTCTCTGAGCCAGCCAGCGCGATCATCGGTGACGTGACCACGCACACGTTCTGCGCTTTCTGCCCTGCCTAGCCTTATGGGATTTGCGGGTCGGGATTTCAGCCATCACAACGGGAACTCATCTTTCATCCCCTCTGCTCTTGCTTGTCCTAGATCACAACGGTGCAGGAGTGGCAGTTGCATATGGGTGTGCTCCCATGCTCTCCCCTAGCACTTCGCCCTGTGTCGCCGTCTGTCCCTCGACATTCCCTTGCAAAGCCCCTGCGTGCAGCTGTCCTCAAGTGCTACAGGCAACATTGCGGTACTCCCAAGAAGACAAGGGAGGGGCCCTGATCCTTGCAGCTGTGCAGGCAAACACTTCTGAGGCGTAGAGAAACGCTGGGGTGGGCCTACATCTCAAGCAGCGTTATATGGGTGGTCCCAACTCGCCTTACTCACCCCCGGCTGCCCGGTCGCAGTAGTCAGGGCACCCAGGTACGGTTAAGCCCGCGTTCATGCCGGGAAGCGGAGGTGTTACACATTCGGCTGGGAGTGGAATGTTAACGGTGACCAGGGGGGGGGGCGACGAGGGCGGAGATTGCCTTGCGAACAGTAAGGCCACAGTACTCTCTTGTTGAAGCACATTTCTCGCAAGTGTACCATGCGCAACGGTGTGCCGCGCGCACACCCCGCACACTCCATGCACCACCATCGACCGCAGACGTGCTGCCCAAGCGCCATCTACGCTTACTTGTGGCCACCACGTCGCCAACCAATGCAATCATGATGAAGCAATATGTCATTCTTGTGGTTATTGCGTATGGCCGACGGCAGTGTGCGTGCATGCGCCTCAAGCAACCCCGTGTACGGCATGAAGTGACGACCCAACAACAATGGTCCGGGATACCAGACAAACATATCAATCAATCAATCAATCGCAAAATGATTCCCTTCATGACAGACTGCAATAAATGTCACCCAACCTATGTCCCCTATGTTGTGTTCCAATTGTGGGACCAGCAGGAGTCGGCAGCCGCATCGACATTCAGTGCAACCGAGGCAGGATAACCCAACAAACTTCACCCTAGCCTCTCACCTGCTTGTTAACCCCACAATCATGTCGTGTAAAATCCATTTCCCATCATCCTTCGCCCATCCAACCGCTTGTGTGCAACCACCCAACACAACTAGTAGTTAGATAGTGCGCTCACAGCACCTTGATTGTCCCAGGGACCGCTGGCACTGCAGCCCTGCTAGCCGTGACCCGCTGCATCCCTGATTGGGAATCCCCCCCAAAAACGGCCGCACGCACACAGAAATCTAGCGCTCACCGCTAGTGCGCGTATGCTTTGGACCCCCTGTCGACGGGCGGGTGCGACCTGCGCTTGGAGCCCATTCCAGTTCGCTACACCAGCAAACCGGCTTTCTCCTGAGCACTGCTGCAGGCCGCTACATGCGCGGCACGCCAAAGTAGGGCTCCTCCTCCAAAGGTGGGAAGTCATTGTCCCGTGGCCAGAACTGCTTGTTGGAGATGAGGTTGGCAATGGCCTGCGCCGTGCATGGGGAGGGGGCGTATGACGTTACTACCACGGCGTATGACGTCAAGCCAGGTGCAGGTAGCGATTCAGGTGGGGGTCCCAGACCACTCGCCCCGCCCGGCCGCCACAGCCCGCCCTGTCCCGCCCAGCCGTGCGCCCAGCCCCCGCCCGCCCATGGCCCGACAGGAACGATTGCGCATGTGTGGACACGCCACATGTGCCTCAGCAACAGCCTGGGCCACGTGAGCCGCGCACTCACGTAATCACTGCTGGTGGTGAAGGTCTGCACTGCAGCGCTGCTGGGCGGGTAGCGCGTGACAAGCTCCTCCCAGCTGCAGTGCAGACAGCAAATCAGGGGGTGCTGGTATGGATACAGAGACTGTCCAGCAGGGATCTCCGCATTTGGATTGCGGCACGCATGCAGCTGACTCATACCCCAGGGAGCACTGCTGCCCGAAATATTGCTGCCCGCGTGTTATACGGGGGATCTGCTGTGCCACTTACTCGCACACCCCCCGCACGCGCCCGTGTTTGGACAGGAAGCTCACGAAGTGGCCCAGCGGGATGCACAGCTCACGCCGGGAGCAGTCGGGTGTGTACCTGTGTTTGCGTGCAGCAGTACGGCACCGGTGCCTAGGTGTACGGCAGGAAAGTGCGGGCGGCGTATGATAATGATGGCATTCTTTGAGAAGAGGGCAGCACACGACCGGGAGCAGCCCCACACATCCCTGCCCTCATCAACCGCCGGATCACCTCAGCAAGCCCCCTGCGTACGGTACGCATGCAATCATGCATGCTGCCCCCGTTCCGGCCTCCACCTGTAGGCCCCGCACCTCATGCGCCTGCCCAGCTCCTCAATCACAGTGCGGATCTGGCACAGCCGCGCGGAGCGGCGCAGGTGCTCCACCGCGAAGCGCTGAGCCGTCTCGGCGATGCGGCGAGCCTCGGCGTCGTGCGACCGCGCCCACCGGACCACCTGTGCGCCGTGCGTGGGGGTGGCATGTGTGAGTGTTGGGGGCGGTTGGGAGCCTCGTGGCAACAGCAGCTCAGCACCGGCGCACGCGTAAGGAGGGCGGGTGGAGTCAGCGCCATGCCAGGGACGATCAGGCGCTCGGCCAGAAACGGGGAGGGAGGCGGCCTTGTTGTTGATGGGGCCATGCTGCAAACACGTGTGGCATGCATGCGGCGGTGGCGCGAAGTGACACACGCCTGGACTCACATCTAGGATGTCGCGCGCCGATGAGTTGAGGCAGGTCACGAAGTGCTCATCCGGCCGCAGTGCGTCGTAGAAGTAGCCCATGCGGTCGGAGGCGGACTGCGGCGGGGCAGGCAGGGGGACGGAGGGGGTTGTAGATGCCAGCCCAAACTAAACCAAACCCAATGCAATAGAGCGAGGAGGAGAGCGTGGCCGATGCTTGACAACGGAGTGGCACGCGACAACAGTAATAGGGGGGGTTGGGAGGTGGGTGGTTGGCGCGGCAGCAGGACCATGAGTGGGAGGGTGGGGGTGGCGGTGTCCGAAGTCATGCCCGCTGTGTGCGGATGGACGTGCCGCATGCCGGTGTGCATTGGGTGCACAACTGCTTCTCCACCTTGCCCACCCACCTTGATCACCAGCGACCCGAACAGGAAGTAGACCTCCATCTTGCGACTGGTGGCCACCCCGTCCGTGGACACCAGGTACCTGCGTAATTCAGTGGGGAGAGCGAATACAGGTTTGTTCAGGGGGCCTGTACGGATCGTAGCATCACCACCGGTATGCCTTTACCCTCACCCACGCCCATTACTAACCACACGACCCCTGCATCAGGCCCTGCCCCCGCCCCCCCCCCCCCCCCACACACACACACACGCCTCACCTGTACTTGACCTGGTGGCTGATGGGAATGGGCTCCTTGTAGCGCGGGTCGCCCTTGGGGGGCGGGTCGTCGCCGCCGTGCACGAAGCCGGCGTCCTGGGCGGGCGGGCGTGTGCGGGTGCGGGTGCGGGTGAGCTGATGGTGACGCGAGCCCCATCTTGGGAAAGGAGCAGGAGCATGTACATCGTGCCTGTGTATTGTGCATGGGCGCACCGCCGCCCGTCCTCCCCAGCCAGCCGCCCCACCCCATCACGCCTCAACACGGTACCAGTCCCAACCCCTGAACGCATCACCCCCCTCACGCATCCTCCAACACCTACAACCCGTGCCCATGCCCGCAACCCCCCCCCCCACCCCCACCACCACCTCCGCCCTCCCTCCCCTCTCACCAGCAGCTCCGGGGCCTCGTTGCTGACTGCGGGCAGCCAGGCGCGCGGGCACTTGTACGGCTCCCCGCTGGGCAGGCGCGGCTGGCCCAGCAGCATGTACAGCGGGCAGAACTTGGTCCAGCGCCCAAACGCCACCTGGGGTTGCAGGGTGTGGGGTGGGGTGCGGGGTGGGGTACGGGATGAGGGCGGCGAGGTCGCGGTGAGGGTGGGGCATGCGGGCAGGGGAGAGAGGGTGGAGGGGTGGTGATGCAGGAGGGCAGGAGGAACAGGGAGGAGCGAGCAGCTCACCTGCTTCCGCGTGCTCCATTCCACCTTATTAATTGCGTCCAGTCGCTCCAAGAAGTTGTCAAATCCGTCATGCATGCACCTGCATGTGTGCGTGCATGAGTATGCATTTGTGTGTAGATGTCAACATGTGTTCACGCGGGCGAGTAGGTACGGAGCTGCTGGGCGGGGCGGTTGGTGCTGCGGGTGGCATATGTCCTCACGGCACCGCCGCCTTGCTGCGACAAGCGTCCGGCGCCGCAACCCGCTTGCATACGCCCCTGCTTACACTTCTTCATCCCAACATGCCCCGCCCGGCCCCGCCCCCACATGCCATACTGCCACTTCCTCCGCCACCCACCACCACGGCAAGTGCATCGCCATGCACCACGCACCCAACGGGCGTCCTTTCAAGTTCTCAAGTCCCCCGCCCCATGCCCGCACCTGAACGCGCCGCTGTCGGGGATAAGAATGGCACTGCTGCGTTCACTCTTGCTCCAGGCCACCAGCGGGAAGGGCCCGCCGTGGAAACTGCACGGGGCTCAACACGATAGGGTTTGCCAATGGCACACAGGCCATGGTCGGGAGAGCATTTATCGGCCCCCACCTGTGCCACCGGCCAGACCAAACCAGGTATTCAGCCTCACGCACTCTCTGCGGCCCATAGTAACGCCCGCTCGCGCTCTCTCACTTGGTTTGTAGCTTGCCGCGGTCCTTCCAGTCAAAGGCCCAGTTGGCGTCATCATCGCCATTGTATGCAAACTCCACATCCGGCAATCTGATGGGGGCGGAGGGGCGTTGGCGGGTCGGCTTTGCCATGCTCTGCCAAGAAAGCAGGATTTGCAGTTGGCAAAGCTCGTTGCCTTCCAGTCATGCTCTCGCCTTCATGACCGTGTCCCTCATGCTTCTTGAATTGTTTGAGATCCAGCCACATATCCAGTAGCACCAATCTTGCACACCCCAGCAGCGTGGCCAGCACTCACACCCGTAGCACGCATGATGTCCAGCATGCATGCAGCCGTCTATCACACACCCAAACTCTTCGCCCACCTGAACACTTTGCTGGCCTCATACAGTTCAGCCAGGAAGCCCGCGAACTGGGTGGGCCCCAGTTTGTACTCGGGATGCACACTGTTCAAATAGACTTCCCTGCGCACGCGCGTAGGCGCGGGGTGTGAGGGACAGCGGCACGTGATGAGGTGAATGGCTTGGGGTGGATGAAGGTGACGGGCAGCATGGCTTGGGGTGTGGGCGGTTGGAACACCAGACAGCTTGCGTCGTGGATAAGTGGGGTATTGGTGCCACCTGGAATCCAACATCACAACTTTTGGCCGAACACGGAATGGATGAGTCCATCGCACAGCCCCGTATTGGCTCAAGCTGACTTTCCATATGTGTGTTGCGGCTCACCCGTCCTTAATCATAACGCGCACGACCCTGAAGTTGCACAGGTGCCGCACGTGCTTGTCACACACCTGGAGATCAAAGCCGAAATGAAATAATTAATACGACAAGGTAGGTCGTGTACCGTCCGTGTCACGTGTACGCTGGGACCTACCAGGGAGATGTTGCGGATCATGCCCTCGTGAATTCCGCCTATTTCGTCCAGCCAGGCGACATCCTTTTGAATTCTGCATGCACGTTACATTGTGACAATGATACTGCATCCTAAACCGTGCGGAGGTATGGGGGCGGTGTGTCGTAAGTTCCAGCGAGACTTCCACTGGTCCCACGCGGCACGCGAAACACGTCAGGTGGAGGGCACGCATACTCTGCGCAGGCATATGACAATCTTGCCGGCCCTAGAAAACTTTCTTTCAGCTTCTTTCAAAGTATCAGCACCTTGCTCGAATATCAGGGTGCAGGTCGCACACCGGCGCCTGACCAGTCGTGGCCGCCCCCGTGTTCAAGCTTCTCGACGCCGCCGCTGTACTGGAGAAAGTTGTCGCGACTATGATGCATATGCATACTACATGAGAGCTTGGAGTGCGGTGCGTCATTCTATTGCTACAGCAGCGATTTTCGGTGGGCCCAGCAGCGCGCCTTTAAGTCATGTTAGACAAAGATTAAGTCTCCATTTGCATTGCTCCTAAAGAAAGTCGCCAAGTCGGCAGGCTATCTCCCCTGCTGAAGGAAATAATTACAGTCCGAGACGACAGATGGGGAAAGCTGCATCATATCATTTATTTAGAGGGCAACTGTTATTATTATGTATAGTTTCGTCGCTCGCTGCGCATGCGCGCTGCAAAGGTGTCAGACAACTGCAGCTGAGACTGACGGGCATGACCGACAGGCGCCTACACCACCGGATAAAATATTTTGAGAGATACAGACCATGTAGATAATCACGTTGGTTTGGCACGGCCTGCGCGTCGGGCTGGGAGTTTGGAACCGGTTTCTGCACGAACGTGTCACGTGCACCCAGTCGATCGGGCCCGGCGCAATGCCCATCGCTTGCATTCCTCGGGAGCAAAAAATTAACACAGCTGTTTGCCTCAGGACCCAGACCTGCCTGTACCGGGCTTGCATCCGGCATCCGGCATCTGGCAAGGAACTGAACCGCAAACAGCCCCTCTGACAACATATTTTCTACGGTGAAGAGCAGGGGTGTGTACGGTCCGTCCTGCCATAGGATTTACTGTGGTGACTTTGTATAGATAGTATAGATGTCAGAACATTGAAGTTCACTTGGAGTGTTACCGTGCTTGAAATGCTGCGCTGTCGCAAACGACGTTTCGCCTTCAAAAAGTTCATTCAGCGTGCGAGGTGGATACGAGATGCAATGCCAATAAACTTTGATGATTTACCGTAAGCACGACTCCCTTCTGGCTGTTTTCAGAGTAGGCGACGGCGGCGGCAGCAGCAGCGGGGGCGCGTGCGCGCATCTTGGTAGCGGAGGGGGCGGGAAAGGCCACGCCTGGCCACGTGGAGGAGAGCGCAGCGCCGCCCAAGAAGCGGCGCAAGCGCGCAGGCTGACGAGCCGGCTGATGTCTAGGTAGCGGTCCGCTCGTGATGGAACATGGCAAGGGGCAGGAAAGCGTAGTCCCGATGTGTGTGGCTCCCACCCGTGCCCACATAAATGTCTAGGTAGCGGTCCGCGGTGGGGCTGGCAGGGCATGCGTAGCGGCATGAAATGTAGTGCGGCTGTTGACAACTGTGTTACGTCTGGCTGTGGTTAGCTCTGCTGTGGCATCGCGATTGCTAGGCACCTGGTTTGGCTATGTGCCTGTGGAAACCGACCCCGGCTATGTCCGGGCGATTAGGTTGTTCGGCCTCAGACTGTGGAGGGGCTCAGCCCCTTTTCCCGTGACCGGGGAACATTTGTCAGAGTAGAGTATCCTGTTGATCTCAGCCAGCCGCGAGCGCTTACCGTACATGTTTCTCAGTCAAGTAGATGCTATTGACCCTCATTCTCGTGTTACCAACAACGTGTTTGCGCAAGCAAGTACCGGAATCAATCTGTTATATGTTCTACCCTGCATGCTCCAGGTGAATCGAGACACGAACTCTGGCCTAGCTATCAACTGCCAGCCACTGGTCTCAAGGCGACGTATGCCAACGATGTGCCTGAAGAATGGCCGTCACCAGTTGGCTGACACCCCGTGTTGTGCGGAATCAATACATCCACCCACTTCTGCAACTGCCGTCACTTGCGCCATCGCCAACACGCTTTACACCCGCCGCTGCCCCCGCACACTGCATGTGATACGGTACGCGTTCCATACTCACAGGTATCACCTCCTCACTCTCCAGCCCTTCCACCAGCACCCATGCCCGCCGGCTCCTTCGCACGTCCCTACGTCTCTCACACAACCTCCAAGCTGCGCGCTAAGCCACCGTCATCGCCTCTCTGAAGTTGCTACTGCTCCATGGCGTCATCGTTGGCCGCCACCTGGTTTAGGACGTGGGAATGGAAAAGCGGAGAGTCAGCAACTGGGCTCGCTCGCCAGCAGGCCGCAAGCGCCAATGCATGCTAGCCATGACGCACTCGGCAGCGCGGCTTCCATCTCCTGAACATCGCTGATACGCCGTTGCCCTAGCACAGTCTCACAGGCAAGGCACAGCCAAGGACACGGGCGAGCTGCTTGCCCGCCTGAGCCCAGATTGCCACCCGATCACCCCCCCCCCACACACACACACACACACCTTGAGTTTGAACTCGTACTCCTGGTCGCAGCCCAGCCAGCTGTCGCACATGAAGTACAGTGTGAGTGAGGCGGTGCCGGCGGCGGCGGCGGGCGCAGCGAACTCCAGCTTGGTCTTGGCCTGCGCGGTGTGCGGTGCAGGGTGCATTACAGCATGAGGGCGTGGGTGGCTGGCAGGTGGTGCGGCGCGAGGCCGATAACAGGGGGGGGGGCGACTTCTGAAGTGGGTCCCGCAACCCACCCGCCGCTCGCGCTCATGTTTGCACAGCGGGTTTCCAAGTCCAGAGCCGGCAAGACCATGGGACCACCCACCTCCCCTGTCTCGCCCCTGTCCAAAATCACGACAGCCTCCACCCGGCCTCTGTCCACTCACCGCCTTGCCCAGGTTGACCCGCTTGATGGCCAGCAGGCTGTTGGACTTGGCGTCGCCCACCACCAGCCACCAGCCCTCGTCGCGGCGGCCGGGGTAGTGCGGCGCCGGCACCGGGCCCACCTCGCCGCCCGCCTCCTCGTCCATCTCGCGCTCCAGCGCCACCACCACCGTCACGCTCTCGCCCGGCAGCACCTCCTCCTCGCCGCCCACCACCTCGTACGACACCTGCGTCCATACCGGGCAGCAGCCAACAAGAACAACAAAGTTTTGGCACGTTGGTACCGTCTTTGTCAGGCAGCATCACCATGCTGGAAACACGGGCAAGCATCAGCCCTCGCGTGACGCCGTGCAAGAACCTGGAAGAAGCTGACACGCCGACAAGCTTCGTAAGCACCACCACCACCGCTACCATAATCACGCCGCACCCCCCGCACTCACGTTGATGTCGGGGTAGCGGTTGGCCACCTTGGCCAGCTCCACCAGCGCCTCCTCGCTGAAGTCCGGCCCCAGCGCCTCCCGCCGCGCCGCGTCCTCCATCTCCAACAGCTCGAACACGCTGCCGCACTCGGCCGCCTCCAGGCGCGCCGCCACCTCGGGCGTGACGCCCGGCAGCTGCAGCAGCGGGCTGTCCTTCTCCCACAGCGCCTGCGTCACCATCTGGCTCATCTCCATGGCGGCTAGGGCGGGCGACAGCCAGCCGTTGGAGGCGATCACGTCCACGATGGCCTGTGGAGGAAGTCGGGAGGGAGGGAGGGATGAGCGTGATTTTCAGCGAGTCTAGCGCCGCCATGGAGCAGCCTTGTGGCACAATACTCAAGGTCTGGGGAATTGCATGCCCGGCATAGGCGGGGGCGTGAAGCCTGTATCCGGTGCCTCTGCACCACACAGCCTCCACCTCCTGTTCAAATCCCTACAAAACACTGCAAGCCCCCTCGCCTCCTGCATGCCTCGCCCGCTTCCTCCCCAGCCAGCTCTGGGTGTGGCGAAAACAACCCTCCCCTTGCCCCTTCCTATTGCCCCTTGCCCCTCGCCTCCCGCCGCACCTGCAGCAGCTTGACGCTGTCGCGCACCACCTCGCGCTGGTCCAGCTGCAGGTCGCCGCCCAGACCCGTGCGGCTGAAGTGCGCCTGCAGCAGCGCGTTGGCCTTGGTGTGCGGGTCGCCCAGCCGCGGCTGGCTCATCGCCACCACCGCGTGGTTGATCAGCTTCTGCAGCGCCGTCTCCTCGCCGGGGCGCACCTCCAGCCCGTCGAACTCTGTGCGCGCGAGTGAGTGCATGTGTGTGTGTGTGAGTGTGTGTGTGTGCGCGCGAGTGCGTGTGAGTGAGTCAGTGTGTGTGTGTGTGTGTGTGATTGAAGCAGTGGGTGTGCGTCGAAGAAACCGGCGCAGAACAAGGGACGTGCTTTGAGGACGCGTCAGCGGGCCTGGTGGATGTCTGGTGCATGAGAAGCAGCTGCTGGTGCTTACGCCCCACCTCCTACGGCACGCCCTGCTACGCCCCCGCCCTCTGTGTTTTTACAGCCGGTATCCTGCTCACCGCTGGCGTTGGCCAGGATCTCCAGCAGGCCCTTGGTCTTGGTCTTGGCTGTGAGCGAGGCCGCGAACAGCTCAATGGTGGTGTAGGCGATGTAGTAGTAGGCGGCGATCATGCCCAGGTTGAGCGGGGACAGCTCCATGTCGTCCTCAATGGAGATGACCTGCAGGCATGTGGTAATGAGGGAGTGGGCGGTGGGCGGGAGGCGGCGTGGTGGGTGCCAGGCAGGCAGCCTCTCACACGCGCGTGCATCCGCATGCTTGCGTATCTCATGCTCCCTAACGCAGACAAAACACAAACCGAGCGGGGCGCACCTTGCTTGTCTCCAGGTCTGACAGCGTGTTCTCCACCAGCTCCGACAGGTGGTCGGACAGGTGGCGGTGGCTCACGCCCGCCATGTTGTAGTAGTTGGGGTTCTGGGCCAGCCGCCGGTAGTAGAACGTCCAGGTCAGGTAGTCCACCGCGTCCTGGGGAGGTGGGGGTGGGGTGTGTGTGTGTGGGGGGGGGGGGGGGCGGGGGTTGGACAGGGTGCGAGGAGGGCAGGGTTGGTGCAGGGATGGCGAAGAGGGAAGGGCCGAGCCGGTGTGATGTGGAGGATGGAGGGGCGCGGGCAGGTAGCCACGATTGGAAGAGATAACCGCCATCCACCGATATTCACCATGACACACATGTCACCTTCCTCGCTCGCCCGCCTCCTCCTCCACTCGCCTACACACATACGTATGCCCCCAACCACCCACACGGCCGCCCACCTGCTTGTTCTCTATGGTCTTGGTCACGATCTCCGCCACAAAGTGGTCGTGCAGGTAGTGGTCCAGGTGGCTCTCCACCGGCAGCGGCTCCAGCAGGAAGCGCTTGTAGTACTCCTTGCGGTGCGCCGCGCACATCAGCACCACCTTGCCGCAGTCGTCAACCTGGGGAGGGCGGGGGAGCAGGTGGTGGGTTATGTGGCAGTAGCGCGGGCACATGTATGTTGGTATGTTGGTTGTTTGGCTGGTGAGCTGCGCACCGACACACCTTCAGCAGCACGGCGATGAACCCACGCCCCCAAAAGCAGGTCTCCTTCCTTCCCCACCGCCTTCAGCTTTACCCATGCCGGATTAACATCACCCCACCCAAACCCGCACCCATCCACCCACCCAACCTTATACCCGCTACCCCACCACCCCGCAGCCGCCACGCCCGCCTGCGCCCGCACCTGCGGCCTGCTGGCCCGCCCGATCATCTGTATGAGGTCGGTGATGGGGTAGTCGCTGGCGCCTAGCCCACTGCCGTCGTAGTACTGCGTGCCCGCCACCACCACCAGGTGCGCCGCCACACTGCCCAGGCCCCAGCACAGCGCCGCAGTGGCCACCAGCACCTGCGCAGCACGCACACGCAAAAGTCAAGGGGTTAGGCGATCAAGTCATTACTCAGGTCGGCTTCCTAGGAGAGCGCTGTGAAGTGGGAGGCGTGCGCCCCACACGCGGGCGTTGGTTGGGGTTGCAGTCGCCGTTTCTCACGCGCATTCCAAAGTTTCGCATAGGTCCGACAGGAACAGGCACACGCGCCGCAACCACCCCCCTCTCCCCTTCAACCGGGTCCCGGGGTTACGAGCATCCTTTCAAACGGTGAGGTGCAACCCCCTCCTCCCACTCCCACGCGAACCCCACGGTACCGCTCCCTCCGCGCACCTGGATGGCGCCGCTCTCGAACAGCAGCCGCACCACGTGCTGGTCGCCGGCCGGCATGGTCTCGTGGCAGAACGCCACGCCGTACTGCAGCGCGTGCCGCAGCGCCGGGTCGCGCACGCGGGGCAGGTAGGGCGCCAGGTCGGACTCGGAGGCGGCGCAGAACTTGAGCGGCTCGCTGCGGTCGAGGAGGAGGGGAATGGGGAGAGGGGATTGCATGGGTAAGGAAGGGATGCGGTATCGCAGGGAAGGGAGAGCAGGCAGGAGGCGGCAGTGGGGACGTATACTTCATGTGTATGTGTAAGGGGGTGGCCGTAGTCGTGTGCGCCCCATGTGCAGCAGCCGTTCCCGCCGCCCTCAGTGCCCCGCCACTCACCCGTCCGCCGCGGCGTACGTGAGCAGGTCCAGTGCTGCCAGGCGGGCGTGCTTGCGCGTGGGCACAAACACCAGCGCCGGCTTCTGGCCGGCCGCGTGGGAGCAGATGGCCGAGTAGGTGGGCCGCGACATGGCCTGTGTGGCGGCAAGGCGGAGAGAGGTGACGGTTGTAAGTCCTGGGTTGAGGCACCGGTTGAACACGTGTGTGAGCGTGAAGTTTGCACGTTCCGTTTCAGATCGCAGCGCGAACATCACGGTATACAGCCGCAGCCGTAGCCGCGCAGGCCGCACCGCACCGCACCGCACCGCGGCCGCACCGCACCGCACCGCGCCGCGGCCGCACCTGCATGCGCGCCTCGAAGTTGGTGATGTCGAAGCCCTGCACGTGCACCTCCAGCGGCACGGGGCGCGAGCCGGGCGGGAAGTTGAACAGGCCGTGGGAGGTGGCGCCGATCCAGTCGCCCAGGTCCTTGGCGTTGGAGGTGGAGTGGCACAGGCCCACGATGCGGATGGGCCTGAAGCGGGGGGAGTGGCAGGGGTAATTGGCGCGGCCGGAGACACACTTTGTCACGACACGTGTAAGGCAAGGTCGCAGGGCCAGTTTGGCAAGTGCAGTACAAAATGCTTGAGGTTTCACGACACGTGAACTTGTCCCACGTGTACTCCGGCCATTGCAAAATGAGAGCCGCTCTTGGGTTGCCAGAAGTTTAAGCCTTAGCCGCTCTCCTTCCTCATCCTTAAGAGGTATCCTGCCCCAGTTTGGGCTGGTATCTTCAACACACACACACCCCGCCGGCCCCCCCGCCCCGCGGCCCGCCCTCACTTGTCCTGCTGGCTGGAGATGTAGCGCATGCGGCTGGTGATGACCTCCAGCGTGGGGCCCTTGGGGCCGCCGATCAGGTGCAGCTCGTCCACCACAAACAGCGCCACGTCCTTGACGTTCTTGCGCTGCTTCCACCTGCGGTTTGTTTGTGAGGAGAGCGAGGGTAGGCAAGGCTTAGCAGATGCGGTCAGAATGTCAATATTATGAAGGGGCTTTCACAAGTCGTGTAGGGAAGAGCCAAGAAGGTAAGGACACGAGGTAAGGAGGCAGCGCAGCTGATCCGCTCCATGCCAGACAAGCCTGCCGCACCTCCTGCTGATCATGTCCCACTGCACGGGCGTGGCCACCACCACGTTGCCCCGCTCCAGCAGCTTGAGGTCGGCGGCCGTGTCGCCCGTCAACGCCGTCACCTCCACGCCCAGCCCCTCGCCGAACTTGGCGCCCCACGCCTCAGCCACGTCCTTGGCCAGCGCCTCGTGCGGCGCAATGTACACGCAGCTGCGCACAGGGGGGGGGGGCGTGTGTGGCAGCGTTAGGCTGGGATCAACCATACGCACAGCAGTGGCGCGCTGGCGTGCACTCGGCGTGCACTCATGGCAGCGGCACTCTGTGCACGATGTTCACATTCGAAGAAGCAAGCTCCAGGCTGAAGTACATGCCTTGTCCGACCCCTTGCCCTCCCCCCAACACCCATACGCATAATACCATCACGCCCAGTCCTCACGCACAGGTCGGCCCACTCACCGCGCGGTGCACTTGCCCTCCGCCGCGCGCGCCAACATGCGCAGGATGGCGAACTCGGCGCAGATGGTCTTGCCGCTGCCGGTGGGCGCCGCCACCAGCGCGTTGTCGTCGCTGTTGTACAGCGCAGTGAACACCTGCGCAGGCGGGGGATGGTGCGGGGCGGGGTGGGGCGAGGTGGCGTAAAGCAGTTAAAGCATGAACAGATAGAAACACCCCGCGAAGCCGGCAGCGTCGGCGTTGTGCCGTCTAACTGCCCATCCACATGCCGTCCGTTCTCGGCCTGCCACCGCCCGGCCTCTCCTGCCACCCCTCCTCCTCCGCGCCGCCGCCGCCCGCACCTGCGTCTGGATGGGGTTGAAGGTGGCCAGCCCCTTGTACAGCGCCTCGAAGGCGGCGTTGCGCAGCGCCGACACCGGCAGCGGCTGCAGGTCCAGCAGCTCCGTGGGCGGAGGGAACTTCGTGGGCAGGATCAGGTGCCTGACACAGGAGGCGGGGCAGGGGGTGGGGGGGAGGAGGGGGGGAGGGAGGAGGGGTGGAGGGAGGAGGTCAGCGTGTGTGAGGTGTGCCGGGGAAGCTGTACAAGGAGCTCGGGGCCTCATGGCCCCCACGGTTGCATGACCAGCGTGCTGTTTCAGTCTCCTCCTGCTCTGTATTGCGTCCTGATGAACATAGAGCAGGCTTCACAGCGTGTGTACCAGCGCCGGCACGCCATGGGCCGCCTTCCACCGCATCACGCCGCCGCCGCCTCACCTGAAGGACACGGGCAGGGTGGCCTCGCAGCCCAGCCAGCGGTCCGACACCACGCGGATGAAGAACTGCGGCGGCACGGGCTCTGTGATGGGCACCGTGAAGGCCACCACGTGCTCCTCGCCCGCCGCCGCCGCCGTCTTCTTCAGCAGCCAGTACTGGTAGTGCAGCGTCTGCTCCGAGTCCTGTGGTTGGGTTGGGATTGGGAACGTGTGCAGTTGCCGGTTCCAATAAAACAGCCTGCGCCACCGCATCCGGTACCACACAACCCCACACAACCCCACACACACGCGTACCTGGTCCTCCACAAAGATCCAGAACGGCTCCACGAAGCCGTGCACCTTGTCCTCCCACGCAAAGTCGGGCGTGATGGTGAGGTCGATCTTGAGGCATGTGCGCGTGATGGGCTGCACGTGCGCCGCCAGCTCAACCCTGGCGAGGGAGTTGGGGAGCGGCGTGGAGGACAAAGCGGACGTTAGGCCAAGTAGCCGCGTTGCCCCGGTCATGCCCAAAGCCAACGTCTCGCTTAAACCCCCTCCCCTTGCACAGCCCACATACGATGCTATCCGCCCCACCCGCCGTGACCCCGTCGCAACAAACCCGTATGCACACAACCGCCCCGGCCCTCGTTCCCCCGCCCCCTCACCGCGGGAACTGGTGGATGAGCTTGTGCAGCGACTTGCCCATCTTGGGCGCGCGGATGAGCTCGCCCAGCTCCTGGCTGGACAGGTCGTAGAAGCGCTCCCAGGGCAGGTCACGCTTCTCCAGCTTGACAAGCACGTCTGGGGGAGGGAAGGAGGGGAGGAGAAGAGGGAAGCGGAGGGGGCGAAGAGGGAAGCAGGGCCGGCAGGGTGGATTTAAGGGTGCGAGGGCGCGAGTCCGTACTGACTGGTATCGGTATTTGTAGCTGCAGGGCAACACTGGAACCGCACCCGGTACCAAGCCGAGGCATTCGGCTTCCCAAACAGATCCCTGTGCCTTCCGTCGCTTCCCGTGTACCCATCCGCGGCCCGGCACGCGGCCCTTCGCCCGCGCCGCTGCCCTCCTCACCGTTGGGCACGCCCTTGAACTGGCGCAGCGGCGTCTGGCTGCCCCACATGCGGTAGGTGACCATCTTGGACAGCGCCAGCGCGCGGTCCGTGAGGCCCGCCCAGCCGCGGCGCAGGCAGATCTCAAACAGGCAGCGCATGAGGCGGCCGGCGGACTGGGTCACGTACACCATGTCGGAGGCCAGCGCCAGGCCCTCCAGCTTCAGGTTGGAGATGTAGGCCTGCAGCGGGCGTGATCCAGCGCATGCGATTGATGAAGTTGCGAGTGAGGGCAAGAAAGGCGATGCGCAGGCGTGAAGTGGGCGGGTGAAAGCGTTGGGTGCACGTGTGAGTTTTGGCGCAGCGTGAGCTTGAACGACGAGAAGCAGAGTGTTGCAATGGCGCCGTTGACACCACGTCCTTCGGAGCACCGGCTCCCACACAAGGCCGCCACGCCACCAGCGCTCCACGCCACCAGCGCTCCACACCGCCACCGCCACCGCCGCGCACCTGCAGCAGCACGTTGACCTTGGCTGTGGGCTCGTCCAGGCTCTCCTTGACGGGGATGGGCACCCGCTCCACCAGCTTGGCCAGCTCCAGCTTCTCCTCGTCGCGCACCACCATGTACCTGCAGCAGGAGGTGAGGGGATGCGTGCGTGTGTTTGCGGGCCGCGTGCTTGTGAGTGAGGACATTGCTCAAGTGGACACTGCCGGGATACGAGTGTAAACCTGCGGGACATTGGGGGTGCTGGAGCGCATAACCAACGACCGCGGCCAGAGCCCACGGCCCTTGCAACCAGGCCCTTTTCGCCGTGGTGACCCCGCCAACACCCACCTGAACTCCTCCGCCAGGCTGAAGAGGCGGAGCAGCTCGATGTCCGTCATGGTGGGCTTGAGGTGCTCGTTGAAGTGCGCGATGGTGGTGTAGGACACGTAGTAGTGGGAGGCGATGCGGCCCAGGTCCGTGGTCTGGGGGTGGTGCCGGGGTTTGGGGAGGAGCAGGGCGGGAGGGAGCGGGTATCGATGCAGGGTGGATCGGTCAACGGGTCCTTGGACATGCCGGCATGGCCCAAAGCCCCGACCATGGACATGAGTACAACGAGAGCGCTTGCTGCCCGTCCTGTCCTCCTCCAACGCCTCCCCCCATCAATGCAATGGTTGACGTTGGGATGAACAACCCCCACATCACGCCACACACACACACACACACACACACACACACGCCCGCGCCCGCGCCCGCACCTGGAAGTTGCCGGTCTTGCGGTCGTACCGCACCAGGCCGTGCTTGTCCAGCAGCAGCGCCGCGCTGTGGGCCAGGTCCAGCCGCCGCTCCTGCGCGTGTGCGTGTGGGTGTGGGTGTGGGTGGGGTTTCGACTGCGTTTTGGCGTCTCCCCTCAACACCTCCAGCTCAGCCCACTGCTACTGCTTTCGCGCCACCGTCAAGCAATGACACGACCCGTGCGCCCAGATGCACGCACACGCCGCCAGCCCCAGTCTGCGGCCCCTGTCCTGCTGCTGCTGCTGCTGCTTCTGCTATGCTGCTGCTGCTGCTGCTGCTGCTGCAGCAGCTCTGCCGCGCGCTCGGCTCACCTGCAGCAGCGGGTCTGTGTCCAGGTCGGCTGGGGGCACGCCGTACAGGGCCGGCGAGCGCAGCATGCGCACGTACAGGTAGGTGTAGCCCAGCCAGTGCGCCGCGTCCTTCAGGTTCTGCGTGCGGAGAGGCGAGAGGCAGCGCAGAGAAGAGGTTACAGAGATGCCTGACAAGTACCTGGCATGCAACTAGGTTGTGGGTCGTACGAGATCCCGCATACGATCGTTTAACACCCTTGCTAGCCCCCCGCCACACCACTCTTGGCGGTGACACCGGGTCACTCCCCTCCACAGCCCCTGCCCTCCACAGACAACCCGCCGGTGCCCGGTCGCGCCCGCTCACCGACACGGTGCCCAGCACGATCTCCGCGTTCATGTTGTCGGCCAGGGACTTGATGAACTGGCTCTCGATGGGCAGCTGCTGGTTGAAGAGCGACAGGTAGAACTGCAGCTCGTTGTGGCCGGTGATGATGATGCCCTCGCCTGTGGGGGTTGACATTCATGACTAGTAAAGACTGAGTTTGTGGGGGGTTTCCAAAGATGGTGCAGAGGATTTGTGGGGGGTTAACTTTGAACTGCGGGGGGAGAGGTGAAGTGGTGAGCGGGAGAGTCGTTTACAATGAGCAGGGTGTCAAGCAAACAGGACGGCATACGCCATCTGACACGCAACAACCGCTGGCACACGTGCGCATGACGCCCTTCCCGTACCGCACTATTCCAACCCCCATACGCCCTCCCCCCACCACCACCGGTGCGGTGCATGTCGCTCACCGAACGAGTCGTACTGCGGGCGGCCGGCGCGGCCCATCATCTGCATCACGTCCTGCGGGCTCAGCTCGTCCCAGGCGCCCTTGACGGGGTTGTAGATCTGCGTGCCCTTGATGATCACCGTGTGCGCCGGCAGGTTCACACCCCACGCCAGCGTGGCCGTGCTCACCAGCACCTGCGGCGGGCGGCAGGGGCAGCAGGGTTTGGCGTCTCTTCAGGCTACACATTGTGGGACATGCCCCATGAACGCGCGCAGCGCCGAACCACTCCATTCCACCCCATTCCATCCGGCCCTTTGTCTTGGGTTCCGGAATGAACTGCCCCCCACCCGACCCCCCACTACGCTAGGTTGGCTTGGTTTGGTTTAGTTTGGGCTGGTATTTACAACCCACCCAACCCGACCCGGCCACACTCCCACACCACATCACCTCCCACCACACCCCACCCCACACACCCCACCGCACCTGCACGTGGCCGTCCGCGAACAGGTCCTCCACCAGCGTGCGGTCGGCGCGGCTCATGCCGGCGTGGTGGATGCCGAAGCCGAAGGGCAGGATGTCACGCAGGTCGCTGTCCTTGCAGTTCTCCGCCTGAGAGAGGCGTGTGGCGGTTGCGGAACCGTAGTCGACGTTAGGCAAGGCGGAGCCCATTGGGCTGCTGCGTGATTCTTTCCACACAGCCCACTACGCGACCGTGTGTCACGTCGTCACTAACCCCACAGACAACTACACACGCGTGTGTGTGTGCACGCACACGCGACATTACTACGCCACGCCCGCCCCCTGTCCCCCGCGCCCACCTCTGCCTGCAGGATCTCCCTGCTGGCGCTGTCGCGGCTCATGAAGCGCGTGAGCGCGTCCGCCGCCAGCGCCGTCTCCTTGATGTAGCGCGCCGTCTTGGCGGTCTCCTTGCGGCTGTGCACGAACACCAGGATCTGGTGCCGCCCCGCGCTCTCCAGCACCTGCGGTGGAGGACCAGGTGCGGCGGAGGGGCGGCGGAGTGAACACCAGGGTGGGTTCCTGCCCTGCGCGCCTTGCCGTTTTCAAGGCTCTCTGTTGCAAGTTTGCGAGTCGCAACCCCTCAACCCAACCCCACGAGCCGAACCACACTCCAACGCCCATTGCCTCGTGCCCATCCCAAATCTCATACTCCACATCCCAAACCCCACATTGCCCCTTTCTCGCTCGCTCCCTGGCACACCTTGTTGTAGCAGATCTCGTTCATGAGCTGGAAGCGCTGCAGCGGCTTCTTGACGCTCACGCCAATGTACTGCTGCGCCAGCGGGCAGGGGCGGTAGGTGTTGTCGAAGTAGAACAGGCCCTTGTCGGGCTTGACGCTGCGGTGGGGTGGATGGGACCGGCAAGCGAGGTGAGCAGGCAACAAGGAGGAGCGCAAGGGTTGTGGACACAGCGGTTGCCCTCCTGTGCGGTTCCTCGCCTCGCTTCGCTGGAACAATGAGCAGAGCGACCCCCCAGCCCGCTTGCATACGACAACAACACAGCCCTCTGCTCCAAACACCTTTTGCCGTTGTCAGGGCCTGAACGGCCCCAACATCAGCCCCCATGCCGTCATCAAACACAACCCCAATCCCCAATCCACCCCCCAACCCACCCCCACCCCCGGTCTCACCGCAGGAACACCGCCACGTCCTCGTAGTTTGGCAGTGTGGCGGACAGCCCCACGATGCGCGTCATCTCCTGCGTGGACTCCACGGTGCGGATGGTGCGGCTGATGATGGACTCCAGCACCGGGCCGCGGTCGTCGTGCAGCAGGTGGATCTCGTCCACGATCAGCAGCCGCACCTGCGGGGGTGGATGGGTGGGGTAAGGCGAGCGAGCGTGTCAGGCCCCGGTTGGCCTGCCCTGTTCTGCCCTGCCCTGCCCTGCCCTACTGCCCTGCCCTACCCTCCTGCCCTGGGGCCAACACACCCACACTCACAGCCACACACACACACAACCCCGCACGCACCAGGTTGGCGTAGGTGCGGTCGTCGCTCTTGCGCGTGATGATGTCCCACTTCTCCGGCGTGGTCACGATGATCTGCGTGTCGTCGATCTCCGACTTGGACAGGTTGATGTCGCCCGTCAGCTCGCGCACCTGCCGGGGTGAAGAGAACAAAGGCATGCGTCAGGGAGCGAGTGCCCGGGCAAAGGCAGCGCGAGGGAGCGAGAGCCCGGGTTAACGCATGGGTTGGTCCCCCCCGGTGCGTACATGGCCAGGCCTCGGGCGACACGGGGCACCCCTGTTACCGGAAGCCGGCAAAGCTGCCAGAGGCGCGTACCTTGATGCCGTACTTCTCGGTGAGGCGCTTGGTGAAGTTGCCCACCATCTCAGCCACCAGCGCCTGCAGCAAGCGGCACGCCGGAAAGGCACGCGTTCTCAGCGATGGCGCACCGTGTGAATCCGCACTGTATGTTTTTCGTGCGCAGACAACCCACTACACATCCCCCTTTTACTCCGCCTATCCCACGCCCAGAGGGGCGGGGCTAGACCCTCTCGAACCCCATGCTTGCCCCGACTCCTGCTCGCAGCCCCACGCCCCCACGCCCCCCACGCCCCAACTCTCCCCCACCCCCCGCCTCCCCCCCTCCTGCTCCCCCGGCTCCTCCTCACCTTCATGGGCGCCACGTACACGATCTTGAAGGCGGAGGTGTCGAAGGTGCCGTCCGGCCGCAGGTGCAAGCCCAGCTCGTGCATGATGGTCAACATGGCCACGTTGGTCTTGCCCGCACCTGCAGGCGGCGCCGACACCAGGAGAGAGCGTTACAGCAGCTGTCAGTCTTACGAATGCGAGCCACTAAGCCGCCAGCCCTGCGCTTCCCGCCGGCTTGTTTCGCCGCTTCTTCGCCGCCGTTGTCCTTGCCAGTGTGTCCCTTACAAGCCCGCACACGCTCTCACCCGTGGGCGCGCACACCAGCATGTTCTCCCCGCTGAACATGGCGCAGTCACACACGCGGCTCTGGATGCGGTTCAGCTGCTCCATGCCCGCGAAGGCGCCGCGAGCCCACTCCGGCAGCTCCGCAATCTTGCGCAGCTTCTCGTTGTCGGCGAAGGGCTTGGGCTTGAGCGCCGGCACCTCCACCTCCTCATAGCCCTTGTAGGCGCGGCGCTGGGAGCCCTGTTAAAAGAGCACGAAAGGCGGAACGTTCATGTGCTGCCAACAGGCCGCGCAGGAGTTTGCAAACAGGACACGGCCCCTCGGCGGTGTTGTCCCGGTGTTCCGTCCCAAGTGCTGTTACGCCCCCTTGCCAACCCAGCATCCCAGCCCATGCCTGCTTCCTGACTAGCCCGCCTCCGTGCCATAACCCCGCCCTTCCCTCCACTCTCCCGGCCCCCGGCCCCCCGCCCCCCTCTTCCGGCCCCCCGCCCTCCCCGCCCACCTGCGGCAGCGCCACACTCTTGTTGCTCATGAGGTGGCTGCCCTGCCGGAACGCCAGGCTGTCCAGAGCCACCGTGTGGCGAGCCGCGGCGGCGCCGGCGCCCGTCTCGCCGCGGGCACCTGGCGAACCGTGGACCAGAGGTGGGAATGCGAGTATTCGCAAGCTTGATGCAAGAGAAAGGCCATTCCGCTGCCTTCCCAGGCGCACATGCAATACGCTGCAAGCCCCCCGCACCGCTTACATTTTAGGCTACCCCACCCCACCTCAACCAACCCCAACCCAACCCAACCCGCCCCAACCCAATCTACTTGACCCCCCCCTCCCCCTCCACACGCACACACACGCCACTCACCCGCCTCTCCCTGCTTGAGCCGGCGCGCCTCCTCGCGGATGGAGCGCTCCATGGCGGTCTGGCGGTCGCGGGCCGAGGTGCGCGTGGCGCGCAGTGCGGCCAGGATGGCGGCGGTGTCGGGCGCGCCGCTCATCTCCGTCTCGATGCGCTCGCGCTCCTCCTCCGTCTCCGCGCGGGACAGCTTGGTGCACCACACGATCTTCAGCCTGAGGGGTTGCAAGAGGAGGCGGCGGTGAGTCGTCCGCCGCATCCGGAGCCAGGCGGTGAGCCGTGCAGCCTTGCGAAGCCCTCCACGCGACCAACACATCCAACCGGTATGCCTGCACGCACGCACGCACCTGTTCTTGATGAGCTCCTTGATCAGCTCGAAGTGCTCAAAGCCCAGGCTCAGCACCAGCTCGTTCTCCACGGCGCGCTGGTCGTCCGGGCCGCCCAGCACGCCCAGCACCTGCAGGTGAAGATGGAGGGCACATACGGTGGGCGTTTCGGAACAACATCAGCAAGCCCAGCCCGCTGGTGGCCAGCTGCCACGATGACGAGAGAAGATTCCGTAGCCCAACGCAGCCGCCCGAGCCCCGGCTCTGACTCGGGCATCTACTGTATTTGGGATTGGAGTGGACTATCCGCCATACGGCTCCCACGACCCGCTGTGCACCCCATCTGCTAGTGCTCCGGTGCTGCTGCCCGGAGCCCTGGCCACCGCGGCCGCACCTGCTCCGCCAGCGCCTGCGCCTTGGGCGCGTCCACGCTGGGCCCCAGCGCCTTGGCGATGCGGCGCTGCAGCCAGTAGGCGTCCACCTCCTGCACCTTAAGCCCGTCGTCGCGCGCCTCCTCGCCGGCGTCCACGTCGTCCTGGAGGGGAGGGTTGAGAAAGAGAGGGGGCGCGGACGGGCGATCAGCCAAGTGCTCATGCCTGCTGCCCGTGCGAGGGATCCGCGCCGGTGCTGCTTCCCTGGGCCCCTGGGGGAATGCCGGCCAAGCAGGCACGCTCGCCTACACATCGACAGGCGGCCACTCGCGCCGCCCTGCCCCTCCCCAACCCCCGACGCCGGCTCACCATAGCGGTGGTGCGCAGGTCTGTCTCCGAGGGGCCGTTGTCATCGCCGTCGTCGTCGTCATCCACCTCCGCGACCTGTACAGGACATGAAGCCAATTACCCCTTCATGTGAGGACATTCGATGGTCTTGAGCAAAGGCGATGCAATCATTGCAACATGCCAGCAGCGGACTCTTTCACCCGCCGCCGCCTGTACACGGAGAGCTCCGTTCTGCTCTTGCCGCAGTCCCCGCAAAGCCGCTCTCCCACCAGCCCCCCCCCCCCACACACACACACACCCGCCTTGCCGCCCCACCTCGTCCGCCTCGTCGCCGTCATCGTCCTCCTCCTCCTCGAACTCCACCGCCACACCCAGCTCCTCATCCAGCGCGTCGCCGGGAGCGGCCTGCGTCGGGAAGGCGTGTTGTGCGCAGGCGTGCAGCGGTGTTGAGCCAGCGCACTGGGACGATGCCACACCGCCCCTACTGCCGTTGCGCCCGGCTGCCACATGCCCTTGCCAGCCCTTCATCCTCCCTCCCGCCACTTCCCCCCGTCCTGCCGCCCCCATCTTCCCTCCGCGCTCTGGGCAGGGTTGGCGAGTTTAGGTTCGTCAGTTGGCTTGCTTCGGGTCCCGATGGACAACGCCCACCTCCCGCCCCCTCACCTTCAAGCCCCTCACCTCCCGCCCCTACCCCTCGCCCCCACCTCCCGCCCCCTCACCTCTGCCTCGGTGACGTAGTCGGTGATGCGCTTGCCCAGCGCCACCAGCCGCGCAAACATGTCGTCCTCGCACGAGCCCAGCAGCCCCACGCACTCCTTCTGGCGCTCCGGGTCGCGCAGGTCCTTGTTCTTCAGCACAGCCAGCACCTCGTCAGCTGCGCCGCGCAGCACGTCCTGCAGGAGTGCGGCGACGAGGGCAGAGGCGCACGCGGCCGTGTTGCAGACAGGCGCACAGTGAGCAGGTCCAGAGGGAGCGAGCTCGTGCTCTGTCCGGGCTGCCATTCTCGTGCCATCTCCGCGGCCCCAGCATACGTCGCGCCAAGGGCAAGGCCGTGCGGGCGCAGGAGCCGTCTGGCCCGCCGCCCCCTCCCTGCTCACCCCCGCACTATGGGCCCGGTTATGGGTCACGCTTTATAAGTTTGACCGATGTACACGACAAAACTCCCCTTCACCTCCGTGTTGAATCACATGCTCCTGCCCGGCCACTGCATCTTCCACCGCCCTCCCGCGCACCTGCGGCTGCTCCCCGAACAGGCTGTGGATGATGGCCAGCAGCGCCTCATAGGCCTCCCGCGTCTCCTTGGTGCGCGGCCGGTACAGGCCGCCCTGGGAAGCGAAAGGGCGCGACACAGGCAGGAGCGGCATTGGTTGGGGTCCGGCAGCACAAAAAGCAGTCAGAGCCATGCCAGCGGGTAACCACCTCACCTACCGACACGCCCGCCGCCGCACCACGCGCCTTGCAGTATGCCGCACCCAGTGTTTTGCCCCTCACCCCTGACCTAGCCATGCCTATTATCGCTTGCAACTCACGCCTCTGCCTGTGCTCGCTAGTTTGGCTTGGTTTAGTTTGGGCTGGTACGCACACACAACCCGCCCCGCCCCGCCCCCCACCTGGTCCAGGTCCAGCACGCTGATGCCGCCCGACCCCTGCCCCGCCCGCTTGCGGCCCTTGGGCACGGCCAGCTCCAGGTCCGCCGCCGCCGCGTCGCGCTTCTTCTTGGCCGCCTTCTCCTTGCGCTCGCTGTCGGGCCGCTGCTGCTGAGCGCGGTCGCCCATCTTGCCCTGAGGGGTGAGGCCGTGAGGGGTGAGCGCAGCGGGCACAGGTGGTGGGCCGTCGACATGGGCAGCCGACGGCACAGGCCAGGGCCGTGCTGGGGCTTCGCGACCCACGAGACGGCGCTGAAGAAAGCCAGGCTTGACAGAAGCTGTTGCTGCCGTGTACATGTACCCAGCGTACGTGGGTACCTAATGCAAGCACAGCCGGCAAGGGGCTGGCGGATCCTGCCTCCCGCAGCTTCCTCCAGACTCCTCTACGCCAGCAGCCCTGCAGGCGGCCCCATCACCCACCTTCATGCGGCCCCATAGCGTCTCCGGCTCTCCGCTGGGCTCCGTGGCATACTCGCGAGTGCGGGTGTCCGCGGTCAGCACCAGACTCGAGTTCTGCGCACCACAGGGCAGCGTGTCCGTGAGTGCGGGTGAGAGGTGGAACAAGCGTGCAAGCACGCACGGACCGCAAGAGCCCTGCCAGATGACCAGTTCTTTCACTACACCGGGCACTGCTGCAAACTCTCCATGTCGCAACGGTCAGAGCCTTTCAGGAGTTAGGCGATGTGGTCAAGCAGGGTGTGGGTCAGTCAAACCTGCCACGTCACACAGTCACGCACGCCCTCCCACTCCGCCCTGCCCTTCCCCGCCCCCACCCCGGAGAACATCCTGCAGTCCACCCTTTCACCCCTTCCACCCCAGCCCCTACTGGTCGACTACATCGCGACACAGCACACGCGAGCACGCGGCCCAGCAAAGGCGCGCAACACGCTCCACGCTATGGACCCTTGGTACACCGCGAGCCCCATGGCGCTTTGCTTCCCACATCCAGGAGCCCTTTCAAAGGCTGGTGATAGTCCCGTATAACGCGACAACGACGTGCACGCCCCAGTGTGCCCAGCCGCCAAGATGCGCTCAGTTCCGGGGCTAGCACAGCCCGAATGCGATTGTTGACCAGATTTGCACCATAAAACACCCGGCGCAGGGTCCATGGCGACCTTACGCGACAGAGCACTCGGGATCGGCCATCTCAACTCACCGCCTTGTAATCGAACTGCTTGAAGCGGGCATATGCCTCAGCTCCTCCCTTTTGCTCCTTGTTCGACATGTTGGCTGCTAGAGCTTGTGCTGGGCAGGCTGGAAAACACTCTCGCCTCGGCGAGAAGAGCCGCCCGGCCCTTTCTAGAAACTAAAAGCTTCAGCCAGTTGTTTGGGTGCTTACGATGGTCTTCAAAGTGAGGGTCGTTATATCGCGCGCGAGCAATTTGCTCGCAAAACACTGGCACTCACAGACCCCAACAAGGCGGCTGCGTATGTATCCGTTAAGGTTGAGGACTGAACGATAGGTACGTGTTTCGGTGCCCGTGAATGGGGGCTGACTCCTGCATGGGGAGCAATTTGGCTGGCTGGCCGGACAGGCACGGCCGGCTGGCACAGGAGGCCAACACACTGGCACATCACGCCCGCCGCAGCCCACGCCACTTACCTATGTGCGCGTAGCGTCGAGAAGACTGCAAGGCGGCAGCGGCATCGGTGCAGGGCCCGGCAGCCGTGGCCCAGGGCCTAATGGATTGCGAGGGCGGCTGCAGCGCTGACGGCGTGCATTCGTGTGCATCCCGTTATGGTTGTTTCAGCCGCTTCCTGGGCTGAGCCCGCCGGTGTGGGATGCTGTTTGCTTTGCTGCCCAGTCTGCCATAGACCTCGGAAGGCAGCGTGCGGTGATGGCGGGACTGGCTGCTGAAGCAATCCTCCCGGGGGTCATAAGGTGTTCCCCCGCGTGGCTGGGATGCTGTGCCTGGCAACCACTAGCGGACCGCCATGCGATCCATGGAGCGTGCCCCTAAGGGAGTCAAGTGACAGGGGACGCAATGTACAGTGTTAAAATGCCGAGCACGAGAGGAGTCGGGGTCGGGGTCGGGGTCCGGGTCGGGGTCGGGGTCGGGGTCGGGGCCGGGTCGGGGTCGGGGTCGGGGTCGGGGTCGGGGTCGGGGTCGGGCCCCACCTCATCGGGGAATTGGGATCCAAGGGACGCAAAATCGCTCGTTTTCGCCCACGCAGCTTCTAAATACATACGTAATTATTTAAATAATAGCCGGGCCAACGCCCTGTGAAATTGCGAGGGCGCGCGCGGACTTCCCCCCGCGTGCCCGCACCTCGGCCCCGCACCCTGCCGAACCAACCCCCCCCCCCCCAGCACCAAAACCCGTCATACCGTCCCCCACCGTGAGATACAGACTCCACTATAAGTAAATTGCTGGAGGCTGTGCCGGTGGTCGAGCAGCTGACCAACGCACTGGGCATGACAGCGCCTACCTCCAACCCAATGCAGTTCAACCTGGCAGCCGAGGCGGAGGTTAGCCGGCTGCTGGCGGAGGCGGCGGAGTACCAGGCGCTAGCGGAGACTGTGACCGACCCGGAAATGCGCGCGGTATGCGACAAGCACCAGCTGAGGTGCCTGCGCAGCGCCACCGCGTCGCAGGCAACCCACCTGCGCGTGCAGAAGATCAGCCGCACTATGTCGCACAAGGACGCGATTTCGATCGTGCGCTTCGGTGATGAGAAGACCGTCAGCGTGGTCGAGGGACTAGCCAACCTCACCGACACACAGCGCACCTCCCTGCTCAAGGGGGTAGGGGCAAGCGCGAGCGCAGCCAGCGGCAGTAACAACGGGGGCGCGGCAGCGGCGGCGGCGGCGGCACCTGCGCTGCCGCCGCCGCCGCCGGCGCGTGCGGCGGCAGCCGCAGCCGGGCAGGGTAACGGGTGCTACGTGTGCGATGGCAACCACAACCACGGCAACTGCCCGACACTCAACGCTCTGCGTCAGCTGCAGCCCGCGGTGCACAACCGGATCGTGGAGCTGTTGCGCGCCAGGCAGCAGCAGCCGCCAGCGCCGGCGCGCCACTAGCTGGAACCGGCGACAGCAGCAGGCTCGGCCGGCCTGGACCCGTGTGGGTCTCCCCCACCACCTTCGGGGGCTGCTGATGTGCCGTCTACGAAAGAAGGTGACCATCTTGGTGAGTGCGCGAAGGGCAGGCACTGGGCGTGCATATCCGGAATGCTGTCCTTCCTCAGGGTTACAGAGGCGCTGGTGCCCGTTAAGGCTGCCTGCCCCGGGTTTTAAGTTAGGGGGCGCCTGGGCCCACGAGACGGGTCTCCCCTCCTCGGGGCTTGCGAGATACGAGGCGTGGGAGGCCACGATACGGCAGGGCTGCGTATGTGCGGGTCTCTTTCCCTTCTCGGTGGCGGAGAGACGCTGGGCCACGTTACGGTCTCCCCTCCTCGGGGTGGAGAGGCGCTGGTGCCCACGTTACGGCCGCCGACCACCGGGCTATTGGGGAGGAAGGCGGTCACTTTACGAGCCCCCCTCCTCGGGGTTAAGAGGCGCTGGTGTCCACGAGACGGCCCCCGCCTCTGGGTACGAGGCACTCACGGAGGGCTGCGGCGTACCTCCTGTGCCTTCCTGTGCCTTTGACTTGCAGGTGTGCTGCCAAGAGCGGATGTGGCCGACATCCCGCAAGATCAGCACTGGTTTCGCAACAACGGCGTCAAGATCAACACGGCCGCCTGGCTCTCCTACGGCGTGGACACGCCCGCGGTGCGCAACGCAGCCGTGTGGCAGTTCACGTCGGACCCGCCGCCCTCCCACCACCTCTCCAACTATCCCACCGTCCTCGAACACCGTGACGCCATCGGCCAACAATTCGACGACCTGCTGTCCAAGGGCATGACCGAGGCCTATAACCCAGATCTGCACGGCACCCTCGACGAGTTCGCAGCGGTCATCAGCCCGCTCCACGTGGTTTTCAAGGCAGACGGCGACCTCCGGCCCATCATCGACCCCACCAAGTCCGGCGTCAACGCGTGCATGGCCCCTCTTCCTTGCCCCCTTCCCACCCTATCCACCATCCTTCAGGACTTGCCCAAAGGCGGTGCCCTCGGCAAACGCGACGTCGCCTCCGCCTTCCACCACATCATCCTGGACCCATCCGCCCGCCGCTACATGGCCTTCCGCCACCCCGTCACCAACGCCATCCAGCGGTGGGTGGTGCTGCCCTTCGGCGCAAGCCAAAGCCCCGCCATCTGGGTGGAGCTGGCAACAGCGGCCTGCGCCATCTTCCAGGCCGAGTGCGACCGTCGCGGCCTCAACATCAAGATCCACGTCTACGCCGACGACTTCATGCTGCTGGGCGCCACGCACGCCGACATCACGGCGGCGTTTGAGGTGATGGACACTCTGGGAGCGGAGCTAGGCCTTGAGTGGAAGGCGTCCAAGGACGTAGGCCGGGACCAGCACCTGCAGCAGCTAGATTTCTTGGGCATGTGTTTCGACACCGTGCGGATGGAGATGCGTATCTCACCTGAGAAACGAGCTCGATACGCCTCCGCTGCACAAGACCTCCTCGCCGCCGCCAGAGTGGGCCCCGTCAGCACTACCGACCTACTGTCCGTAACCGGCAAACTGGCCTTCATCGCCCAAGCCTGCCGATGGGGACCGTCCTTCCTGCAAGGGCTGTACGACTCCGTCCCACCGCCGTCACCCCGCCCGTCCCGCCACACCACCATCACCACCGAGGGCATTGACGACCTGCGCTTCTGGTGCGACCTCCTCGACTCCTCCACCTCGCCTTGGGACGGTGTCCGCCGATGCGTCGTTGCAGACCTGGACGTGGTATTGGGGGAATATCAGGGCCCCGGAGGGGCGGTGGTCTACACCGACGCCAGCGCAGCGGGATTCGGCGCAGTTTGGGAGCAGGCGGAGCTACAGGGTGGTTGGCAGCCGGACGAGCGGGGCGTCCACATTGCGTGGCTAGAGCTGAAAGCCATCGTGCGCGCCCTACAGTCATGGGCGCCACGCCTGGCAGGCCGGCGGGTGCTGGTGAGGTGCGACAACACGCAGGCAGTAGCGGCGCTGAACAGAGGCTCCACCCGCGTGCGTGACGGCCGCGGCCTCATGAGGCAGGTGGCCGCGTTGGCGCTGCAGCACGATTTCCAGCTGCGGGCACTGCACATCGCGGGAGTGGACAACGGTCGGGCGGATCGGCTCAGCCGGCAGCTGGCGGCGGCGGAGGAGCAGAACCTGTCGCTGGTGCACAGCGTGTACCGCCAGGCGTGCCGCCGCGCCCGCCTGGAGCCGGAGGTGGATTGTTGTTGCGACGTCCTGGGCCTGAACCGTCAGCCCGGCTGCCATACCTTCTTCAGCCCTGCAGCGTCAGTGCTGGACCACGCGGAGCAGCTAGCGGGGCGGGCCGTGTGGGCCTTCCCGCCACACAGCATCGCGGGGGAAGTTTTGGGCCTTCTGGCGGGCTTGAGGGACACGGGCACACGGGCGCTAGTGCTGGTGCCGGACTGGCGGGACCGGGGCTGGTACCGGGAGTGGGTGCGGGACAAGGGTTCCCCCTTCCGAGTGTTGCGGGTGCTGCCGGCGGGCAATACATACTTCCGCCTGCCGTGGGGGCGGGAGGCGGAACCCTCGGCGTACCCTTGGCTCATCCTGCACATGGCCTGAGACCTGCGGCGGCCCGCTCTTTCCCGTCGTACAGGCCGGCAGGCGGCGCCGGCACCGACACCAGGGAGATGCTCGGTGTGCTCAGGCGCAGTCGACACTCTGGACCTGGAATGCAGCGGCTGCGGGGAATGGTCGCACCGCCGCTGCCAGCAGTTGGCGGCAGCTGCATATCCTGGCGGCGTGTTCGTGTGCCGGCGCTGCCTGCTGGCCGAGGCTCAGCTGGGCGGCATTCCGGACGCAGCGCTGGAGGAATTGGCCGCAAAGGCGGTGGCGGCGGCAGGCAACGCAGTCGCCGACTCCTCGGCGGAGACGTACCTCTCCCACCGCCGCCGCCTGACGCAGTTCGCGGAGCAGGTGCTGCGGCTCCCGGCGCAGCAGGTGTTCCCTCGGGGCCCGGGCGCGGACATCAACCGCGCCCACGTCTGCCTGTTCCTGGCTTGGGCAGTGCGCCGCTACGCCATCAGCACCATCAACGGTACCCTATCGGCAGTGGCGGATTGGCAGCGGGCGTGCGGGGTCCCAGCCACAGCAACCATTCGCCGTGACCCCATGGTGCGGCGGCTCTGGGCGCAGCTGCAACGGGAGGCGGCTGACAGCACGGCGGCCGCCGCCGCTACCCTCAAGTCACCATTCCCGATTGGGCTGCTGTTATGGCTCGTGGCCTGGCTGGGCACGCCCCTGGCCCCAGGGTCTACGGCGGAGCGGGCGCAGGACTCCTGCTGGCTGGTGCTCGGCTTCTTCGGCATGCTGCGGCGCAGTGAGCTGGCAGGGCTTCAGCTGCGAGACGTGCGGGAGGTGCCCGGCGGCGGAGTGGAGCTTTTCATCCGGCGCAGCAAGACAGATCAGCGGGGTGAGGGGGCGTCGGTGGTGTTGACGGCAGAGTCGGGCAGCGGCATCCGGATCCAGGCGCTGGTCGCGTGGCACCTGCGAACAGCGCGGCGGGAAGGCGGCCTGGGTGAGCAGCCACTGTTCACTCGCCGGGCAGAGTGGGGGCTGGCTCCCGTTGGCATGGGGAAGGCGGCGTTCAACAGCCGGCTGCGGTCGCTGCTGGCGGAAGCTATGAGACAGCTGGGGCCACGAGCCCCCGACCTAAGCATGTACACCGCGCACAGCCTCCGGCGGGGAGGGGCAACGGCGGCAGCCAACGGCGGGGCATCACTGGAGGAGATAAAGGCGCACGGGCGCTGGAAGTCAGACGCGGTCCGGCGGTACGTGCAGCCGATGGCGGCAGTGCGCATGCGGATAGTGGGCCGCATGTAGCGGCCCGACGGGGTTGGGGGGGGTGGCCTTCGCATGCGCTGCTTGCGAGCAGGGTGCGGAACGGCCCGCCCGCTGCCGCCAGGACGCGGGGCAGCGGGCGGGCGCGGCTTTACCCCCCACATCTCTTCGGCGCCCGCCCCGTGCGGCCATGGGTTTGAGAACTAGGGAGGGGGTGTGGGGGGTAGTGCGAGAAGGAGGGGGGATAGACGTGTGGCGTAGGTTGCAGTGTGGCGGTGAGCAGTAAAGCAGTTACGGATGGTCTGGGGGTTGAGAAGAGCAGTCGGTACAGGTTGGGAGAGAGACACGAACCCAGACAGGATATGGCCGAGCTGAGGCCACTAGCGGCTTCAAGCCTTGTGATATGTTGACGTGGACGCGTGATCGTGCCTCAACGCTGTCTTTAACCTCAGGCCAATGGGCCGGCCGAGTGGCCTTTGCGTACTTAAACGAAGAGCCCTCGCGTGCCCGCTAACGTGGCCTAGCCCACCGTGTCACGAAAGCTAACAAACGTTCTGACCAAGAGTAAAGAAAGCACACTCAGACACGCAGGCGACCGACCTCAGCATGGGCCGTACTCGTTCTCCATTGGCGTCCTCAAACCGGCTTTTTGACTATGTCCAAAACCATAATTTTCACCCACGCAGCTTCTAAATACATACGTAATTATTTAAATAATAGCCGGGCCAACGCCCTGTGAAATTGCGAGGGCGCGCGCGGACTTCCCCCCGCGTGCCCGCACCTCGGCCCCGCACCCTGCCGAACCAACCCCCCCCCCCCCAGCACCAAAACCCGTCATACCGTCCCCCACCGTGAGATACAGACTCCACTATAAGTAAAATGTGTGATCTGGGTGCCGGTGCTGGGGGGTCGGGGCTGTGCATCGGACGTCGGACGGTTGGCCGTCGCGAAGTAAGTTCAAGTTCGCCCTTGCGGCGAAACCGTTCAGCCTTACACGTTTTGCAAATATAATAATAACAGAGTCTCAGCCTCATAGGTCTCACGTTGTGGGGCAGCCAGCACGGCACTAATAAGGACAGGTGCACGCGCTCGCAGCTTACACGCCTACGGGCCTCCTGTCAGGTACATAAGTGCTGAGATTGAAGTAATCTACGTATCTGATAGTTATGTTGGACCAGCGCCAGCCTGTGCGATGAAATCGGCCAAAGAATCGTCTTTCTTGAGGCATCGGACACCATTCTATGCGTTAGAGTGCGCGAAATATGGTTTAGCCTCAGTTACTTTCGCGATCGAGGTTCCCTGACTCGAGTCGGGTATCGGAACTTTGTCGCTGGGGCCTCTTCTACCTTGTGTACAATAGCTTCGGGTAATGGATGGCTTAAATAATGGCTGCGCGCAGTCGGCGGGGGCCGGGAACGTGTGTTTACCAACTTGACAGGGGCCCCCCCTTTCTGAAACGTATAGGTGCGCCGCGCCCCCTGCGGGGGCCGGGGCACGCTAAGGGGGGTTTCACACGTGACATGCGAAGCCGGCTTCGACCCCGAAACCGGGTCGAAGCCGACCTCGGAACCGACCCCGAAACCGACTCGCCAAGCCGGCCCCCCCACCCCGATTTCGCGAAGCCGGCTTCCACATTTCAATACCGGTTTCGAGGATTTCCATCATTCCATTGATATATATTATCATATGGCTATGCATAGACACTTCACAGCCCCAAAGCAGACCCGCGCGCCGCGAATGCCAAAGAATAGGTGGCACAATCTCCGCTGAATTTCGCGAATCCACGACACAAAGTTCATTTTGCGCTATAAATGGACGTTTGGTGTCAACTCCTCGCTCAGTAGCTCTGTCTCGCGTGTGCATTGCTGTGGATGGCATGCGCCGGACCGTGCAAACGGCCTGTGGAGGCCGACTGTGAGCATTTTAGCTGCTATGGTTATATGTTTTGTCCGATAGAGCGGCAGGATGATAAAAAGCTGCTCAGCGAGGTGCAATGCAGGGTTTCCTGCATGAAAAGGCAGCGTTTCGACCACAGACTAATACACGCTTTGTTTCCCAATGTATACACAACTCATTGTATGTTCTGGGGCAATAAGGATGCGGGCAGCGTGAGCATCTTGATGGCTTTGGCCCGTCCGCGCACATAAGTACGCGTCTCCATTGTATAAAGGTTGAGTTCTATATAAGAAAGTTAAGTAATAAGCAAGAGAGACGAAGCGAGGTTGAAACACAGTTGGTTTCGCACTGTGCCATCCGCACTGCGTGTGAATCGGCTTCGCCCGTTAAGCCGGCTTCGACCCCAAGCTGGCTTCCCACGTGTGAAAGCCCCCTAACCCCTTCCACACGCGTGGTGGTTAGATGTTGCTTGTTTTGCCTGCAGGTAGTGCGTCCGCGCCGCTCTCCCCTGGGCCCTGCCTTTCCTTGACTGTTTCCTTGCCGTACGGAGTGGTGACGCTTCATTTGTGGACGCTGCGGTGGGGGGCACTCCTGCGTTGACAGTCGGATTTGGGCCTCCGCGCCTCCTGGCGCCAGACACGCCTTCGGAGATCGGACACCCGAAATGTGTTGTATGATAAGGGGGGGTACGAACTAAACCTCCAGACCCCATGTCCCAAAACCTCCCGACCCCCCCTCCGGACCGACCGACCGACCCCACCACCGTGCAACCCCTCAAAACCCCCCTCAAAACCCTTTGGTTTTTAGCCAGGTCGGTGTCAATCGACTGCTCTCGGCGAGCTCTACAATTGTATACCTTCGGTTCAGCTGGAGGCACAACTTGACTGGCAGCCATGCCACATATGTCCATGTGTCCATGGCCGACCACCGAACCCTTCTGTCAGACAACTGGGGCGTGCGCTTAAGCTTACAATTGCGCTGTACATATGATGTTTGGGATTGTGTGCCGGAAGAGATCGGTGGACTTTCTCCCGGGATCATGTGAAGAATCCCGGGATTCATGTCACGCTCGATGGCCGGCGGCAGCCTTGCCGCCATGACCCACACCAAGCCTTGGCCGTTACAAGTTAGCATCAGTGCGCATAGTCTCCATGACACCAGTGAGAGACGCTCGAGTGGGGCTCTACGCTACTACGATGCCAATGTGGACGGACATGCGGCCGCTTTCCTGAGGCCAAACGTAATGCAAATGCTTTAGTATGTGCATGCTAATGTATGCTAGTGCTTGTGCTATTGGTCGGAGCGTTTAGAGGGGCGTTTAGGGCGCGGAGACGAAATCTGGCAGTCCCACCCACATCCGCGTGACGAAACCTTGGGGACCCCCAACCCCGACGACCGACCCTGAACTTTGAGGGCCCATAACTTTGCAATTACTACCCTGATTGAAACTCTGAAAGTGGATTTGGAGTCCTCTCGTCAAGCTCTTTCGTTTGAGAACATGGGGCCTTTCCCAGTCGAGACTACCCCCCCCCTGGTATGATAGGACGGTCGGCGGACTTTAGGCCTGTTGTGCCTTGTTTTGCGGGGTACTAGTGACAGTCCGTGTCGTTCGGACCTGCGGCACCCTTGCGCAACGTTAGCCACCTGCGCAATCATGCCCACCCAGTCCCACCCCGCCTCTGTAAACTCAGTAACTTCGGAATCCCCGAACTCAAACCAACCCCCCCATAAACGTTCTCAGACGGTCTACACGTCCTTCCTGGTCCCATCCATGAGCCAAAAACCAACCCCATCAATGCCTTTCGCTCAACCCAACGTCTTGTACCTGGCCTTCACCAGTCACCAGGAGCGTTGACCATGCTGACATCTTGTATGTGTGGAACGTGCCGCGTGCGTGCACGGCACGCAGATTCCTAACGTTCTGCGTACTCGCAAGACGCCTCTCTCAAACCACCCCATCACCGGAGATGCCTTTCGCTCAACCCGCTTACACCTGACCTTCCTTGTCAGCCAGCAAGGCAGCAACTACCCTAGTGAAGACTTTGCTACGCCCGCTGGGCTTTGTAAATACATTGTATCACGGTGTTACATATGGGCTATCCGTTTGCACAGCCTCCTACCGCCTGTTTGCCTAGATTGCCAGCGGTGCAGTAGGAATTTCATGAAGCCGGATTGTGCGCCCGTCTATCTGGCCCCCCAGTCTGTTGCATCATACGCCTCTTGTGGGCAGCGTTTTCTTCCGAACCAGCGGTGGCACTCAGTGCACCGCTTTGATACTGTAGCCCAGCAGCAGCAATGTCTCTAATGCACACAACACTCCTGCACACAGGCTGACCGCTGTCGCTGCTCCTGCCTTGCGAGGCCGCCGTCTGTACTCACTGCACGCCACGCACGCCACCTTTATGCCACCATGCAGTCCCTTGCCGAGCTGCCGGCTGCGCCCACGCCACCTGCCTAGTGCCCACCACTCGACCACCTGCAACCCTTGGGGACATGCAGGACGAGGAAGACCGGTAGACGATGTGCACCGCTTCCGTAATGCGGCGTGAATTCTCCAGGAAACCACATCCCTCTCCTGTCGATACCCAGAAGGCCTGTGCACGGCGCAATAAATCAATTATCACTGCCAACCGCTCCGAGCCCCACAAACCACCCACACGACCACCGCGGCGCGCGCCTTGACAGCCCAGCCTTGACACCGCACACACCGACAGCGCACACCGATACACACATACACACACGCACACATTGGGCGGGCTTTCGTTTAGTTTATTAACACACACACACACACACACACACACACACACACACACAAGCAGCCCGGATGCCCGCGCCAGGTGATCAGCGGCGCCCGCCTCCTCCTTTTCATCGTCCTCGGCTCCTCGTGGTGGTCCTCCTCCTTGGTTCGGTTCGGACTGGTACTTGCAACCCCTCCTCCTCCTCCTCCTCCTCCTTCTGCTGCTGCCTCCTGCTGATGCTGCTCACATGAGTGCCTCCGGCGGGAAGTAGGTGCGCTGCACGTAGGTGCCTTTGCGCCGCTTGGTGAAGCGGCACAGCCCCACCGCCTCCAGCTCGCGAGCCGCCTGCTCGAAGCGGCACGCCAGCGCGTCCACCGCCGCCTCCGCCGCGGGGCCGTCCAGCGCCAGCACCACCTCCTGCGGGTGGTGGGGCAATAGCGACACGGCAGGGGGGAACCGAGGAAGCGCGGTTGGCATGTGGGGTGGTTCGGCATTAGAGACATGTGGGGGAACCGGGGAAGCGCGGTTGGCATGTGGGATAATGCGGCGGGCGCAGCAGGCTTGAAAGTGCTGTGTGCCGTACCGCCATTTCACGTACCGGTCTAGCCAGCATGACGCACGCAGCCACGTGGAAGGGGGCCAAACTGACTCCCGCCGCTCGCAACCACACACGGCCAGTCCACCACTGGCGCCGCACACGCACACACACACACATACACACACGCACACACCCTCATACACCTATCGCGCACCTGCTTGGGCGCCGCCTTGCGCTTCCGCGGCGCGGCTCGGCGCTTGGAGTGGCGGGAGCGGCCCATGGGCCCGTCAGCCTCAGCCGCCGCCGCCGCCTCCTCCTCGTCCTCCTGGTCCTGGGCGGCGGGGTCCGTCACCTCCTGCAGGTCGGCAGGCGGGGCATCGAGCGTGGGTGGGTGTCATGTCACCCTTTCGTCAGCAACGTGGCGGGCCACGTGAAAAGACCAGGTGTGGAGCCGTGCCACCTGCACCTGCCCCCACCCCCGCTTTTGCTCCCACCGGCACCTGCCCCTCGCGTTGGCCCCCACCTGTCGCCCCCTGCCGCCCAACCCTCCCTTGCCTCCACTTGCATTCACAACGACACCCGCCACACATCGCCTTCTCCCTCTCCCTATGCGCCCTAAGCGCCTTGCTTTCCCTCTGTTGTGGCCAGGGGTGTTGTTTGTGGCGGGGCGGCCTTGTGTGTGTTTCTGGCCTTGGCGGGCGGTGTTTTCCTGGCGTGTGTTTTTGCCTGGTGTGTACGTGTGGTGTGGTATGAAGGAGGCAGTTGTGTCTGCCCCTCTGAGGCTCCGCCCTAGCCTGCTGGCTGTTGTGCTTTCTTTTGGTGGAGAAGGCGCGAGCCTTGTGTCTCCGTGTCTCTTTTGTCTTGACCAGGACTGGGGCCTTATCCCCTGCTGTGTCGGGCGTGCCTAGGGGTGAGCGTGTGGAACGCGATCACCCAACACTAGGGCTTGTCAGCCCTAGTCATCAGTGGCTTCGCCACTACCAAGTTAAGTATTCCCTCTCCCTCTCCCTCTCCCGCTCCCTCTCCTTCTCCCTCTCCCTCTCCCTCTCCCTCCACGCAACCCCCTCACCTGCACCTTGCCCAGCCCGCTGGCCGCACAGAAGTCCGCCAGCCAGTCCCTCAGGTCCGACCCCTCGCGGCAGCCCAGCAGCAGCTGGTAGGCCAGCGCCGCGTCCTCCTGGCCCGGGTGCAGACTGGGGGTGGGGGCGGGGGTGAGATGGGGTTGAAAATATCCAGCTTAAACTGAACCAAACGGGGGGGGACGCAGGCAGGCAGGATAAGGGAGCAGCAGCAAAGCAGCAGCGCAGGGCAACATGAAATTGCAAAGGTTGCAAACATTGGTACAGAGGGGGTTGCAGGGGCGGGAAGGGCAGGGAAAAGGTAGGTCACATTCATGATTAAGAAGAAGCGTTGTTGTAGACAGGCACATGGGGAGGGATGCAGGCAGGCAGGATGAGGGAGCAGCTACAAAGCAGCGGGGACACGACAGCAGGGCAGGGCAACAGGGGATTTGGACAACGAAGGCAGACCAAACGTGGGTAGGTAGGACAGCACACAGCCGCCGCGGCGTCGACTCCCTCCCCCCCTGGCTCACCCCGGCTGCAGTCCTCCCATGAAGAGCTCGGGCTGCGTGAGGGCGGTGTGCAGCACCAGGCTGGGCGCGCCCACTAGCCGGACCTGCAGCGCCGCGGCGTCACGGAACGTGAAGGCGGAGGAGCCTGGGGTGGCGTGGGGTGTGGGGTTGCAAAGATGGTTGAGGAAAGCGGTACAGATGGGGTGGGGGTTGAGGCCGTGCGGGTGGGCAGGTGAGGCTGGCCGCTCGGACGACAGCGCATTGAGCGCGTGTGATTCGAGCGCGTGTGCACACGCATTTGCTGTGTGAGGAAAGCGCAAGGGTTACTACAAGGGGTGTTAACATGTGTGTTTGTGCGTGTGTGTGCGCGCCTGTGGACCGCGCCAGGCCACCACACATGCACATGCACCCCATGCACTCCGCGCACCCGCCATGGTGAAGGGGCAGCTGCCCAGCAGCACCCGCAGTGTGGCCGACAGCCACTCCGCCGCGCGCTCCGCCAGGGACTGAGCCTGCTGCTGCTGCTGCTGCCGGCGGCCGGCGGCCGCGGCGGCGGCGGCGGCTCCGGCGGGCGCGGCGGCGCTCTGCTGCACCGCGGCCTTGAGCGCCTGGTCGCGTTGGCGCTTGGCTGCGGCGCGGCGGGTTGGTTGTTGTTGGGGGTGGCGGGGATTGTCAACAACAATCCCATTTATTCGGCCGGCTGGTGAGGTTTTGAGTTATTGATATACACGACGGCAAGGCCATCAGGTGCCGCCCGGCTTCAGTCCAGTCCCCAGTCGCAAAGCCCACCACTCACTTTGCGTCTGCCCCGAGCTCGGCAGCTTCATGCCGCCTCCTCCTCCTGCTGCTGTGGCACCCCCGCCCGCCCTGCGCTGCGCCACCTGCGCCTTGGACTGCAGCTCCCTGGGCGCAGGTACCGGATCCAGATGGCCCAGCCTGTGGAGGTGTGTGTGTGTGTGTGTGTGTGTGTGTGTGTGTGTGTGTGTGTGTGTGTGTGTGTGTGTGTGTGTGTGTGTGTGTGTGTGCGCCAGTCAGCCAAGGGAGACACGCAGGCAGTTACCGAGGCAGCCAACCTGTCAACCGATCGCGGCCCGCTGTTTGCTGTCCTTCTGCTTTCCTGAGACACATACCTGTCTGTGAGGCGCTGCAGCTTCTGCGCCGTGTTGGGGCTGGTCAGCCCCTGCGCCGCCAGCCGCCGCCGCACCGGCGATGTCAGGTCGGGCCCAGCCCCCTCCTTCTCGGCCTCTTCCACCTCGTCCGCCTCCGCCTCCTCGTGCTCCTCCACCTGCGCCAAGCCTCCCGCGCCGCCGCCCCTCGGCCCCTGCCGCCGCTCCTGCTCCTCCGCGTGCGCCCGCCGCAACGCCGCCAGCCCCCGCGCCGCCGCCAGCGCCGCCGCCGAGGGCATCCAGGCGCCGGGTCCGGCCAGCGCCGCCGCCGCCACCTCAGCCAGCTCGTCCAACAGCAGATCCGCCTCCTGGCAGTTGGCAGCGTGGCCATTGCACATGTGAGGTCCCAAAGAGGTCTGACATACCGCTACTCACTCCCCAAACCGCCGGACCCAGGACTCAGCCGCCCACCTGCTCGGACAGGGCCCGCAGCGTGCCGCGCCCGCCGCCCGCCGCCGCGCCGCCTGCCCCCGGGCCCAGCAGCCCCGCCAGCAGTTGCTCCCCCACAGAGGCGGAGCCGGCGGCGCCGCCGTACGACACCACTGTGGCGCCGCCGGCACCCATGGCCATGGCGGCGGGCGGCGGCCGCCACAGCCGCGGGCTGGCGGCGGCCACATACAGCGCGGGCAGGGAGTAGCGACCGGCGCCGCCGCCCTGCCGCAACGCACCTGCGATAAGCGTTTGTGAAGAGAGGGAGGGCAGAGTAAGGAGGGCGGCGTGTGGGCGCAGTGATTGGAAAGATCTCCAGACACTGCGTGTCGTGTGGCTATAGCAGTGCAGGGAAGCCATTGTGATGCAGCATGGCGCCCACAGCAGCAGGTGCTTCACACACATGCACACATGTGCTGCTCACCCGTCCTCTCCGCCACACACGCCATCCAGTGCACGCCCAGCCGCCATGACGTCAGAGCGCTGAACGCCTCGCCCACCGCCGCCGCCACCTCCTGCGCCTTGCCGCCCTTGGGCAGCGCCGCAGGCGCCAGCTGCGCCGCTGCCGCCGCAGCCGCCCCTGGCGGCGCCGCTGCGCCCGCGGCGGCCGCCGCCGCCGCCTTGGCAGAGGCATCCGCTGCGGCGCGCAGTAGCTCCGCCGGCAGCTGCGACACCGCCGCTGTCAGTCGCCGCATGTGCCGCTCCCGCCGCCGCTGCAGCCAGCCTTCATCCAGGTCATCAACGGAAACGCCCTCTGCGTCCGAGTCGTCACCGCCGTCTCCCTCCACATCCGAGCGCACGGACACAGACGACTCACTGTCACTGTCACTAGCACTGCTGTCACTGCTGTCGCCGCTGCTCTCATCTTGATCGCCGCATGCGGCGGCCTTGCGGCCGCGCCGGCTCTTCGTCGCGGCCTTGGCGGCCTTGGCGGCGGCGGCAGCCGCGCGCTCCTCCGCCTGCTGCTGGTGCTGCAGCGGCAGCAGTGCCAGGGCGGCCAGCGGCTGGGAGCGGAAGTGCTGCTCGTGCGCCTCCAGCAGCGCGGCCTGGGGGGGGGCCACGGCCACGGAACAGAGAGAGAGAATCAGAGGGCATGAAAGGGACAGGGCCAGTTGCATGAACGCCTCCTCCCGTCAACGTCCCACACCAGCAGTAATGCAGTTGTGGTTGAACATGTCTCGTTCTAAGTCTCGGTTTCCGGTTTGCAGGAAGTGTTGAATTCAAACACACCCACCTGCAGCCCTGCCAGCGACGGCTCCAGCAGGCGCGACTGCAGCAGCAGCTGCCGCATGCAGCCGCCGTCCAGCAGCAGCAGGCAGGAGCCGCAGCCGGGCGACAGCGCGGAGGGCGAGGCGGCGCGAGGGCTCAGCAGCACCCCTGCGTGTGTCGGCAGGCAGGCGAGAGGAGGGGGGGGTCCTCTTTCCATCAGCCTCTCAAAGCAAAGCCCCAAGCAAGCGGCATGAAACGCGAAAAGTAAGGGCAGGTGCGAGGCATAGGAGTGGGGACGGCAAGGTGACACGAGGAAGCGGGCACAATGAAGAGGTTGGCTGGCAAACAGAAATGGCGCCATACCTGTGACAAAGCCCGCCTACCCCGCTTTCCCAACCCAACCCGGCCCCTTCGGCTCATCCACCTCCGTCCACCCCGCCACCTCCCGCCTTTTCAGTTCTCACCCTGGAACAAACGGTGCAGCTGCTGCGGCTGCGGCGCCAGCTCCGCCGCCGCCACCGCCAGCAGCCCCGACATGTCCGCGGGCAGCCGCGCCGTGTACAGGCTGGCGGGGCAGGACACGCCTGGAGGCCGGGTGAGGGGTTGCGGGAGATGGGGTTGCAAGGATTGGTACAGAGAAGTGTAGCAAAGTAGACAGCAGGCGTGGGGGTGCGGGAGGTGGGGTGGGGGAGACCGAGCGGAAGCCGGTAAGAGCGTGGCGTGGGAGGTGCACACGTGGCCGAGCCTGGAGGTGAAAAACCTTCAGTTTTGAGGCCAGTGTTGCATGCAGCAAGCCCAAAGATCCGCCAACATTGCTTTAAGAACACAGCCTCAACTCCCAACCCCAACTCTCACCCAGCACCAGCACCACGGGCAGCCGGTGCCGCTCCGCATGCAGCGCCGCCAGCAGCGCCCGCAGCACCGACCGGTCCGCCACCCGCCCTGCCGCCTCCACCAGCAACACCACGCGGCGCCGCGCGTTGCGAGCCGCCCGCGCAGCCGCCTCCGCAGCCGCCGCAGCCTCGCGCGCAGCACGGGCCTCAGCCTCCGCGGCCGCAGGACCGGCGGCAGCAGCGCGGCGCGCGCGCAGCCGCACCGCCATGCCCCCGTCATCCTCTCCTTCTCCGTCCACATCTCCAGCCCCGGCCCCATCCGCGTTCTCCTTGTCAGCCCCCTCCTCGGTCTCCTCAACAGCATCGGCGTCAGCAACGTCCGCGTCAGCAGCGTCCGCGTCAGCAGCCCGGCCGCGGCCGCGGCCGCCCCGCCCGCCCCGGCCCGGCGTCTTGCCGGAAGGCGTTTTGGCGCCGCGACCGCCGCCGCCACCCCGGCCCTTGCCGGCAGGCGTCCTCGCACCCTTGGCCGGTGTGACGGCGGCGGCTGCAGCGGCGGAGAGCGGCTGTCGACCGACGGCGTCGGACGCCTGCTGCTGTGGCTGCTGCGGCTGCGCGCGGCCCGTCTCATGCTCATACCACGCCACCAGCCCCTGCGCATGCGAGGAAAGACGTGGCCCACGCCATTGAGCTCTGAGCAAACCAACCTCACTCCCAACCATTCCTACCCAGCCTCCCACCTCAGTGACCTTCCCCCGTGCCCGTCACCTATGCCCATATCTCTGGCTTGTCACCTTCTGCAACCCCTCTCATCTATGGTCACTTACTGCCCCACCCCCAAGCGCACGCTAACACACACACACACACAAACTAACACACACAAACTCTCACACACAAACTAACACACACAAACTCTCACACACAAGCTAACACACACACGCAAGCTAATACACATACACACAAGCTAACACGCACGCACGCACCATGACGTCCTCCGCGGCGCAGTCGTGCCCCAGCCCGCTCAGCTGCGCCAGTGCCGCGCCCCAGCAGGCGCCCACGCCGCCCGCCAGGTCCTCAGGCCGCAGCAGCGCCACGTAGGCATCCTGGGCGGAGGGTGGGGGGTGGGGTTGAGGGGGGCAGCAATTCATGCAAGACGGCGGGATGAAGTCGCCACTATGAAGTGCACACGGGGTTGGGCAGCCGCTGGAGGAGTACGTGGAGGAGGAGGAGGAGGACCAGGAGCAGTGAAGGGGAGATGATGGCAACGGATGAGTGGGGAGAGGCTTGCAACTGGGTGGCCGTTGAGAGGCGGGTATCGCTCCCTACACTGCATTTAGAGCTGGAAGACCCCGCCAAACCCCACCTCCATACACACACAGAAACATGTCAACCAAGACATGCGGCCACACCTGCTGCTCGCGCAGGTAGGTCGCGAAGGCGCCGTACAAGTCGAGTCGGTCGGCGGGGCTGGCGCCGTTGGTGGACAGCAGGAGCGTGGGGATGGCGGACTGGGTTTGGCACGCCGGGTTGGGCACGGCACCTGCGCTGGCGCCAGCCCCGCTGCCTCCTAAAAGCGCCTCAGGGGAGTGGCGCTGCAGGAAGTCGTACCAGAGGCGCTGGAAGTCATCGCGGTCCCGGTCGCGGCCAAAGGCCTGCGAGGGGGCCCGGTGAGGGAAGAGGGAGAGCGTGATACGCTGTATAGATACGCGGCGCCTCCCGTTTGGCATCTGTGCTATATCAAATTCACCTCGAAAGCAGCCTCCAGCTTAGACGAGGCTGTCCGCAGGGCGAGCAAGCGGCGTTTCCGCGACTCCATGCCCTCGCCCTTTGCCAGCGCCGGGAACGTCGCCAGGTCGCTCTCTACAAAGACAAACAGATGATTTATGATGTCGATACTTTGCGCTGTGTCTAAAGCCCCATCTGTTGGCGACAGAAATGCTGGTTTCAAGCGTCGCACCGTGCACAGTGAGCTCCTTCGCGGCCGCTTGTAGCTGCTTCCCTTGGCGCGTATCTGCTAATCGCTGGGTGAGCTTCGGTGGCAGCTCGCAGAGCACCTCGGAAACAGCGCCATGCTTCCCGCCAAAGCTCTCTTCCACCGTGGAAGCAAACCACTCCGACGTCATTTTCAAGATTTTAATAAATGTTGTAAATTATGTTTCACGACAGCGAAGGACAGGCTTCTCGCTGGAATTTTGCCCGTTCCTTTGCGACGGTTCCTCGCTTCCTATTGAAGAGCTGTATAACTCATCTTTATGTCTCTGTCTTACAACATTGCTCTAGTGTGAAACGCCTCCGCAAGAGCAGGGATCAGCATTCTGCACGGTTGCCAAACCGCAGCAAGCCCGATTCCATGCCTCGCCCCTCCACCACGCCCCACCAGCATCCAATATCATCCTGCATCCCAAAGTGGCAGCGGTTGCCACTGCCTCCCTCAGTTGCTTCTCGCCTTACACCACTGCATACGGCGTCGCCGTGTCGTTTACCCCCTCCGCCTTTGCCCCGACACCGCCGTCCTCTCGCGCCGCCGCCTCATCCCCTGCAGCCCCCACTGCCGCCACCTCAACGCCACCTGAGGAGTCACCCGGTGCCGCCTCCGCCGTCACTGCCTCCACTTTCACCGCCTCCACTTTCATCACCTCCGCCGTCACTGCCTCCGCCGTCACCACCTCTGCTGCAGCCGGCTCCGCTGCCGCCGCCCCAGCAGTGGCCAAAGGCGTCGCCGCAGACACCCCCGAGCGCGGGCTGTCGCTGCTAGGGATGGTCGCCAGCGCCAGCGCCACGCCCACCACACCCCCGGCCACCCCAGCCCCTCCGTTGGTACTTCCCGGCTGTAGCACCTGCTGCTGGTGTTGCTGCTGCCGGAAGCTGGCGGCGGCGGCGCCCCCGGCGGCGGGTGTGGGCGCCACGGACGCGGTCGGGCCTCCGACGGCGCAGGACCCAGGCGGCCCGCGCGGCAGCCCCGCCCGCACCACCGCGCTGTAGTAGGAGTGCGCCATGGCCGCACCCATGGCACAGGCGCCGTCCTGGAGGAAGGGGGAAGAGGAAGGGGGAGGAGGGGGGAAGGAAGGGGGAAGGGGCACACGGGGAACGCGCGCGGTAGTTGGAAAGGGGAGAAATGCAAGACGGTGTCACTTATTGATGGAGTCTTTCACGTGCCTGGGGTGGTGGTGTAACTACCAGCCCAAACTACACCAAGCCAAGCCAAGCTGGCGGAGCACAGGTAGAGGCGACAGTTGCAAGCGATAATATTTATGGGAGGCGTCGTGGAGGAGCAGAGCATGGGGAGGGGAAGGGGCATGGCTGGCACACGGGGACTGGCTGTACGGTGAGCGCCGCCCACCTTGGTGAGATGCACGTGGTAGGGCCCGTACTCCTCAAAGAACTCAAACCCGGCCTGCAGGCGGCAGGCGGCAGGCAGCAGGCGGCAGGCCGCGAGTGTCCCAGGCGTACGTCGATGCAAGGCACACCTAAGCTGAAAGCCGTGTTGTACTTGCCCGGCCGGCCCAACGCCCTCAACGGCACCACTGCTTTTGTCACAGAGCCCGACTGCCAACATCACCGTCAACACCACCAAGACCACCACCACCACCGCCAACAGCAACAACAACAGCACCCACCATGTCAATGCGAATGAGGCCGGGCAGCGGCACATTCAGCTGCGCCTGCCGCACCGCGGGCAGGTGCGGGAAGCAGTCGCGCTTGCGGACCGCCATCACCCCCACGACGACAGGCAGCTGCAGGAGCAGGCGGCGGCGGGTTTGGATACCATCATGCTTAGGGATAGAACTTCACGGCCGGCATCTCGCGTGCTCCATTACCAACCGAATTCGGCATCTTTCCTTTCTTTCCTCCTTCAAACGTGTCCTTCAACCCTGCTCTACCAGTTGCTGCGCCTGCAGCACCCCACCCACCTGCGCATGGAAAGCGGACAGGTCGCGCCGCGCCGCCGCCACAAAGGCGGAGAAGTTGGCTGCGTAGGCCTCGGCGGGGCCGGGCCCGTGCCGCTCCTCCGCGTCCGCCTCGCCCTGTGTGTCAGCGGAAGCGGAGGGCGGTGGTGTGCGCGGAAGGAAGGGTGGGGCAAGCGAGCACAGCGCACATGCCCGCACCATCCGTGTGTCTAGCACACATGCACCCTGCCTGCTGCTAGCACTCCCACACTACAGCCAGCCTTCATCCTGCCCCACAGGTCCCACTCATCAGGCGCATAACCAGCCTCCCCCCCACGTCCGCCCCCCCCCCCCGACCACCTCTGCCCCCCCACCACCACCAGTCCACACATCCGCACGCGCGCACCTGCACCCAGATCATGCCTCTCAACCTGCAGGCGCCGCCGCCCGGCAGCGGCGTGGCAATTGCCGCCTTCACCCGCGCAATCATGGCCGCATAGAAGTAGCCGGGAGGGCTGCCACCCTTGACGCCGCTCGCCGCATTCACACCGCCATCACAACCAGCAGCAGTAGCAGCTGTAGCAGTAGCAGTTGCGGCAGTAGCAGCGCCGCCGTTGGATCCTGCGCCTGCGGCGGCGCTGCCATCGGTCGCGGCTGACGCCGCGCCGCCGTTGCTGTGGTTGCTGTGGCCGCCAGCGCCGCCGGCAGACGTGCTGGCTGTAGCAGCGGCCGCGGCGCTGCTGTGGCTGCTGCTACTGCCGGTCATGGGCCGCCAGTCATGGAAGAGGTTGGTGGAGCCGCGGGCGGTGGGCACCAGCGCCACGCGTGAGGACAGCCCCAGAGACACCAGCGTGCGGGCAAAGGGGATGCCGGGGCCGCAGCTGTCCTGCGGGTGTCATAGGGTATGCAATGGAAATGTCGAAGAGTTAGGGAGGAGGAGATGTAAAGTGATGAAGGAGGAGGCGAGGTAGCCATGTCAGCGCCCATCACTGCGCCGGCTGCTGGCCCGTCTCTGCAGTGCCACTGTTGCGCCTGCGTACGACCGGTTCTTCAAACCCCGGCATCGCGCAGTGTCCGAGGCCCACAGTTCAGCACCACCCAGCCCCCCGGGCCCATGCACTAGACTGTCGGGCACACAACCCGCCCTGATGCCACCCCTGCCCCCGCTGCCCCCTCCCCCCGCTGCCCCCTGTCCCCCAATTTAACCCAACCCACGTCCTGTCCTTCCCCGCCCTTCCCCACCCCCGCCGCCGCCGCTGCTGCCGCCTGCCTCACCGCGTCCTCGTATCCGTGCAGCCCCAGGTGCACGTTGGGCGCCGCGTCCACCCACCGCCCGCCCGACCCGCCCGACCCGCCGCCCGATGTGCCCACACCGCCCTCATACGACAGCACCAGCCCCGGCAGCGGCTGCGCGGCAGCGGGCATGGGCAGGCCATCTGCCGCGTTGTCACCTGTGGAGCAAATTATGGGTGCAGGCGGGTCAGGTCACGCGTGTCAATGGCCGTGTACGGTACATGCGTTGATTAGGGTGGTAATCGATGTGTGTGGTGCGTTGTGCCAGTGGTCTAATCGAGACCGCGGAGGCTTTGACGCTGTGGTACAGTTTGCATCAGTGGCGCCCGTGTTGGTCCCGCTCCTGCTGTCGCCCCCGCCAGAGGCCAAAGCGCTGTGCAGTCGGGCACTCCCCTCCCAGTCTCCCCTTCCTTTCCAGCTTCCACCCATCCTTCCTAACCCCTAAACAAACCATCTCACAACAGCCAAATTCCCCCAAACCTCGAGCCAAGCCACTCACCTACTGCATTGCTCTGCCCGGCAAGGATCCAAACGTCCGTGCGGCCGTGCGCCGCGGGCGAGGGCAGCGGCGAGTGCGGGTGCGTGGCCGCGAGGTCCACAGTGTCCACAGTGCTGCACAGCGGCAGGCCCAGCCGGCTGACTAAGCCTGCCGCGCCACCGCCCGTGGCGTTGCGAGAAGCTGCCGCGCTGGGGTCGGGCACCGCGATGGGCGGGGGTCGCGCCGCGGCCGGGGCACCGGCTGCGCCTGGCCGCTGCGGGTCCACCACGTCCTCAGGACCGGCCTTGTACAGGCTGTGCCTAGCTCCCATGGTCGCTGCTAGAGCTCTAGCTTACTATAGCGAGCCTGGCCTACTTGAGCTCAGAAAGATGGTTGACACTTGACAGTGCCCCCAGACTCGCGTGCCCCACTCAGCTATCGCAGGATGCAGCTCCAAACATCGTTGCAAGTTCTCATTAAAACAATGCGCTACAAAGAGCCGGGTGGAGCGTCGGTTCTCCCCTGCTTGGCTTGCACGCTGCCAAGGAAACCTGGTTCTTGTTTGCCGGATCCGGCAGTCCTTTCCGCCTCTAAGCGAATCTTGAAGCCGGTTCAATCACACTTAGTACACAGCAGCCGTTGAGTGACGAAGCCCTAGTTCTGTCGCGCAAGCAGAGCAGTATCGCAATCAGTATTCAGTTATACCGCTATGAAATAACAAGTATCACTGGGCCACATGCAAAAGGAGGCGTTTGGCACAATCGCTTCCAGCACACTTCATCATGCTGTTCCTGTATCCCTCGCCTCCCTGTCTCCGTCGCGCCATGCCAACATCGCCAATTGCTGTGCCCTCACTGTTCACCTGCTCATCGACCCAGGATAACGGGCACAACCACCACCGTCCTCGGCTTGCGCAGCAGCGCCGCTGCCAGCAGCAGCTGCGTGGTCGCGTCGGAGCCGCCTCCGCTGCTACTGCCGCTGCTGCTGCCCATCCCCTGATTCGACGAATCCACGGTGATGGGATTGATAACGGTCACAGGCGTGCTGGTATATACATTGATAGTGGGCGCTACAGCCCCGCCACTAAATGCCCCACCACCGCTGCTGCTGCTGCTGCTGCTGCTGCTACTGCTACTGCCGACGCTGCTGCCTCCAGCAGGCCCCAAACCCGCCGGCAGAGCAATCTGCTGCATCATGCTGCCGCCGGGTGAACCTGGTGCCACTGCTGCTGCCGCACCCTGCCCTGCTGCTGCTCCGCGGCCGCCTCCGCTGCTACTGCCGCTGCTGTCGTCCATAACCACGGCCCAGAACAGCCGACCCAACACCGCACCCGCCACCGCCACCGCCGCCTCGTGCTCCACGTCATCAGCAGCAGCAGCACTGCTGCCCTGTCCGCCGCCGGCGCTGCCGCCGGCGCTGCCGCCGGCGCTGCCAGGGCCAGGGTCCCACAGCGTGCGGGTGTTGGCCGTTGCACTGCTACTGCCGCTGCTACTGCCACTGTTGCTGCGGCCACTAAAAGGGCTGTCCGCTTGCAGCAAGCGGCGGCTGCCCAGCGCCAGTGGTGGTGTTGGGAAATGTGCCGCTGCCGCTCTTGCGACCGTTGATGCTGACGCTTGCTTACCGGCCAGGGCTGCGGCGCGAGCAGCAGCGGCGCCCGCAGTGGGGCCAGTGGGGGCGGCTGCTGCGGTTCTGCCACCCGTGGTCGCCAGCAGTAGCGTGAGCAGCAGCGGCAGCGGCTGCAGCAGCAGCGGCTGTAGCAGCGCTGATCGCGGCAGCGAACGGCCGGACAGCGTGCGCTGCTTCTGCTGCTGTTGGCCCCGGTTGCTGCTAGCAACGCCGCGGGTCTGTTGCACTGGTGGGCTGCATGCTACCTTCGCTGTGCATCTTCGCCCCGTAGCGGCAAAGGATTGGGCATTGATACTCGCTCTGTTCGTTCGCCGAGTCATGTCAGAAGGTCGTCAACGCCGGCAGTGGAGACCTGCTCTTCCGCATTGCGGAGTTGTCGCTGTACCCCTGTCATGCGGCAAGGCGGGAGGAGCTCTACAAGTGACGTTGCAAACTAGTCGGTTGCGATACAGCAACCGATGAACGGAGCAGTCGCGGAAAACGTGGGCCAGGCGATCCCGGCGCCGCGAAGGAGCTGGAAACATGGCTGACGGGTCCCGGTCATGCCTCATTGCTCGTCCACAAGCTGCCGACAAGCTGTCACGACATTCACAACTCCGGGAAGAACACGGCACCAGCCCGGTTTCTCCGCGCGGACCGGCCCTGCAACGCTTTCACGGTTTCATATACCCGGCCCCTCCACCTCAAATCCGTCTCCTCACCTCCCCCATCCCCGCAAAAGAAGTACACATACCCTCGCCGCTGGCCCTTCCCCGCTGACCCGTTCCTGACTCCTGGCTCCTGACCCTGACTCGGGCTCACCCGACACCCGACACCCGGTACCTTAAGCCGGACTGTACACGCGCCTCATGGTCCTCAACCACCGCGCCGGCAGCAGCAGGGCGCCGCCGACACTGCCGCCGGTGCCCGATGGCGCCGAGGAAGAGGCCGCAGCAGCCGCCGCGCCGCCACCAGTGACGACCGCGGCACCGGCAGGCCGCGGCGGCAGGCGGCAGGGCGGCGGCGGCGGTGGAAATGGCGGCGGGGTGCCGCACCGGCACGCGCCCCTGTTCCGCGGCGGCGGTGGCGGTGTGGGCGGGGGCGGTCTGCCGCTGGGTCGATACCTGCTGCTGGTGGTGGTGGCGTTTGCGGCGGTGAGCGAGGCGGGATGGAGCTGGTGGGGGCATTGATTCGTTCCATGGCCTGAGCCGGAGGCGCACGGGCGGCGGGGATGGAACTGCGGAAGGGGGCAGCTTGTGTGCAGCAGAGCTTGCACCAGTTCGGCTATTTCACAGTGCGTGCATTGCTGCGCCTATCCTTGGTTCCATCCCCGCCACCCGCCACCTCATCCCCACCCAACCCCGCCCTTCAGGTTTCAGCGCTGTGGCTGGCGCCAGCCGTGAGCGCCCGTGGCCTCAGGAACTACGTAAGGTGAGGATGAGGGAGGTGGGCGAGGGGATGGAGTGGGTGGTGAGCTGAACAAAAACACAGCAAGGCACTGCACACGGCCAGCCGATGGCGCTCTTGTTCAAACACACGCTGACAGCTGCCGTGGCGTCACCTCCGCATCATAAATTGACCGTTGACCATTACCCATTTCCGGGTTGCCAACCAACAACCTGATGCACCGTGCAATCGGGCTGCCCTCCTTGCTGACTCCGCCCCGCCCCCTCCACAGCTGCGCCTCTCCGCCCTGCCTGCCCACCACCGCCGAGGCCGGCGCCACCGCCGGCAGTGCCCTGGAGCTGCCGCCGCCGCAGACCTCCTCCTCCTCTGCCGCCGCCGCCGCCGCTCAGCCAGGCAGCGGCAGTCGCCCCCTGGTGGGCGCCACACCCGGAACGGTGTGTGTGGGACGGGGGGATGGAGGCGGGCCTGGCAAGGGACGTGATTCACGTGAAGTAATGTGGAAGCGAAGGAGGCATCGAGGATCCATTGAGTCCATTTAGGAGTTGACCCGGACCCATTCATGACGACACTTTTAGGGTGGCCATGTGCGGGCCATGCTTCTGCAGACCGCTAACAGAGCGTGACAGGTTGCTGCAGGCGGATTGACAGCTGAGCAACTTCCCCTTCGCCCTGCTGCAACCCTCGCCTGTCCCCCGCCCTGGTGTTTCCTGCCACCCGCGCAGACCACTGGTTCGGGGCCGGGCTACACAGGGGTAAGCGGTGCGTGCGCGCCTGTGTGCAGCGCCGCCGTACGCCGCCGTACGCCGCCATATGCTGCCACACGCCGCCATGCGGGGGCAAATCCCAATCTCAGTCACAAGCGATCTCATATCATACTGCCAGCATTCGCGGCGGGTGCTCACGCATCTCAACCTCTTCCTATGACGCCCATACCCCATTCCACCCCATGCTACCTTGCTTCCCTGATTCCCCCCCACGCACGCAGACCGGCTCCGGGACCACGGCCGTCCTCTCAGAGTTCGTGCCCGCCAGCCCCTCCCCCGCCCCCGCCCCGGCGTCGGCCCAGGCCTTCGCGGCCGCCGCCGCGCCGCCATACACCCCCACTGTGGTGGGCAGCGGCGGCATCAACGTCATCTCCTCCAACCCCATCTCCATCAGCAACCCCATCAACATCAAGAACCCCAACGTCAACCACGACCTCAACAAGGTGCGTTTGGGTGTGACGGGGGTGCCGAGGCTGCCAAACACCGTGCGTATGGCGGGATGCAGCAAAGGTACTGACTCTGTACTCAAGAAGCCCGAGCCCGCAAACATGTTCTACAGCAGACTTTGCTGATCTGAACCTACCTGACCCGACACTCAACATACGTGTGCAAGCTGCTACGTTGCGCGCCAACGTGCCATGTCCGCTGCCGCCGAGTCCCTAGGCTCCCTGCGTTCAATCCTTCCCTGCCTGCAGGTGGGGGCGCTGGGTGCGGGCGGCCCGGCGGTGGGCGGCAAGGCCGCGCTGCTGCAGGGCGTGGCCGGACTCATAAACGGCGTGGGCGCCATTGGAGGCGCGCTGCTGGGCGGCCGCCGCCGGGCGGGCTGAGCGGCAGGAGCAAGGGGAGGAGCGGACGAGGCAGAGGCGAAGGAGACGCAGGCTGGCGGAGGCTGCACAGGCCCACGCGTGATTATAAGGATTGGACCTGTGGCGCAGCGCGCGGCGGCACGGCATTGCCATGCAAGCTGGCGGTGGATGAGTAAGTGCCGTGTGTGAAAGCATGGCTGTCTAGGAAGGCCGGCTGCTTGGTCGGCGCGGGACGTGAACGCGAGGGGGGGCTGATGATTGGCTGGCAATGCGGAATTCAGATAATGCCATTGTGATATTTGAGCGTCGCTGGCGCAAATGTGATGTTGCGATATTACAAATAATGCACACCGCGTGCTCCGTGTGATTTGTGGCATCCGTCCAAGGCGAGGCGCGTATCGAGGGGAAACCCGAGGCCTGCGTGCGTGCTGGTGCCCATGTTGGATTCCTTGCTGTGTATCGTACCACCACCGCGATGGGCCGGTATAACCCGCCTGCAGCGCCTTTCCCCCATATAGCAGGGTGCTGCCCTGCAGCTGCTTCACCTGTAACTTGCAAGCTTGCAACACGTTAAGCAGGACACCGATCAACGTGTCCATCCTCTCTTTGTCTTCCTCCCTTGGGCTTTGCCCGCGTAAGACGCAGTTGCTCTGTTCATTTGAATCTGTGCATATTATAGAGCAAGGATGACAGGGGACTTGGCGGCGGGAACGCCCGGTCCGCCCGGCAAGCCAGCCGTGCTGGCAAAGGGCCTGGAGCGAATCTTACTACTTAAGCGTGTTACGGGCGTAAGCAGATTGGACGTATGGCCATTCCTCGTGCTATATGCGCTGATCCTGGTCAAGACGTTCTATCACGCGAGCCGGTTTGAATGGTGGGTGACCTCCAGAACAAACAATTTGTTGTGTACTTAACATAAGGCTCACAAATCACCTGGAAGTTGCCATAACCGGCTACGCACCGGCTCAACCACCGCGCAGGGAGATGTTCACGTACCACTGCTATGGCATGGCGGGAGCCGCGGTTTTGAACATTCTGACACATCTGTTCACGCACTGGAGCATCCGCTTCCGCGCGTATGCCTCCACGGCTGCGATTGCGGACATCGACGACGGGGAGTGCGTCCTGGTGGTGCCCGTCAAGTTCAATGGCAGCACAGAGCTGGTGCCGCTGGATCGGCGGATCGTGGTGGGTTGCTGAGAGGGCGTGGGGGTGGGGGGTGGTGGGGGTGGGGATGGGGTGGGGGCTGGAAAGGGCCAGAGCTGCGCGAAGGGAGGGTGGGGTGGCGATGCGCAGGGCTGACCGCGCGTGTATAGGGGGTCCGGCTGGGCGTGGACTGGCCGCATTCGGATGTGTGTGTGTGTGCGTGTGTGTGTGTTTGTGTGTGTGTGTGTGTGTGTGTATGTGTGTGTGTGTGTGTGTGTGTGTGTGTGTGTGTGTGTGTGTGTGTGTGTGTGTGTGTGTGTGTGTGTGTGTGTGTGTGTGAGAGCTAGATCAGAGATAGGGCGAGGGGGGCCTGGATGTGGCGGATGGGGCTGGCGGGGAATGTGAATGTGGGCCGCGGGGGGTGCCTGGGCGGGTGGCTGGAGGGGCTGGGAAAAGCAGGTCGGGATACCGCTACTTCCCGTATGCGAGGGCGATGAGGAGAGAGCGACCCGGGGCACAAGCTGGTTGGGGTGTGCGGAGCAGCACGCCCGCGAGGTAGCTGCAGGGGGAGGGTGTGTGAGTGTGGTTGGGGAGGGGGCGCAGTTGGCAGTGCGTCTCCAGATCCAGAGGTACGCGACAGACCCAGATGTGCAGGTGTGAGGCGTGTGTATGTGTGTTGGGGGGGTGGAGGGGGGGTTGGGGGTGGAGGCCACGAGGCAATTGCAATGCCGACCGTCAGGCGGGGTTGGTCCGGGCCTTGCAAGTGCCGGGCCTTGCAAACCCAAACGTGGGATAGGGGCAGCCGCAGGGCAGCCCAGGCGCCCTGTGACTGTGGGCGCTTCACAGGGCGCCATTGGGCCCCACCACCGGGATTGGACTGGGGCCCACCGCGGGGTCTCACCGTGGGGTTCCACTGGAAGCGCTTCCTTGGCATCAGGCACGTGCAAACATCCATGTAGTACCGGTATTTTCAATCACGGCATATACAACAAAATCGCATGAGCTCGCACCCTATGCAAGGCCGTGTCGCGCCCTCTCAACACCGCATTCTCGCAAGCCATGACTGGAAACCCGCCCCGTGCCTGTCTCACCCTCTGCAGAAGGAGGGCATCACGGAAACGGAGGAGCTGAGCTTTGACTTCCGGCGGCAACGCTTCGTGTACGACCCCTCCCGGCACGCCTTTGAGAAGCTGAGGTTCCCGGACAAGGTGGGGGGCGGGGAGTGCGGGGGAGATCGGGGTGGGGTAGGGGAGGCAGGGGGGTATGGGGGCTGGGCGGCAGCAGGAGCGGCAGGAGCAGGAGCGCAAGCGACGGCAGCGGCTGTGGATGGCAGGCCTAGGGGGCGCTGAGCATGAGGACGGTGGAATTGAAGGCAGGCGTGGGCGCCGTGTCCTCGCCAGCCGCTTTGGACAGCGGGTGTGCGGGTGTGAGCACATGTGTATGCCTCTACTACACTGGCGGGGCTACCAGACCACACAGGCGACCTCCATCCGGCCAACCCGCCGCTCGCCCCGCCGCCTCGGCCTCGCAGGAGACGTTTGAGTTCTACGGCAAGGCCAGCGGCCACGGCTCAGAGGCCAAGCAGCTGGCCGCGTTTGACCGGTGAGCTTGGCGCGGCGGGAAGGGAGCGGCAGAGGCGGGAAGGCGGGGTAGTGGCAACAGCGGCGGAAAAAGTGGCAGAGTGGCCGTGACGGGGATGGTGCGCAAGGGCAGGTGGTGTTGGCATCACGGGCGGGGTGCGGGTGACGCGCGGCTGCAGAGTCTAGCTGGGAGTGCGTCTGGCTCCAGCCCGGCTTGTAGCCCCCCGCCCTCATAATCTTATCTCGCGGACCCGTCACCACATCGCATCTCCTCTCGTCGCGCCCTTTACGCCTCGCAAGCCTTCCCCGCGCCCTCTGCTGCCCTCCAACCCGCCGCCGTCCTGCCCCTTGTTGTGTATCTAATCACTCCGTTCTCCATGGATGGCTAACGCCCCCCTTTCCCCGCCCTCCCCCTCCCCCGACTTCACTTCTTACTTAATCATGAATGTAACCCCCTCCTCCTCCTCCCCCTCCTCCCCCTCCTCCTCCTCCTCCACCTCCCCCTCCTCCTCCTCCCCCTTTCCAGCTACGGCCCCAACAAGGTGGACGTGCCGCTGCCGGCCTTCAGCGAGCTGCTCAAGGAGCACCTGGTGGCGCCCTTCTTCGTGTTCCAGGTGTGTGTGTGTGTTGTGTGGGGGGAAAGGAACATGGGGGGAGGAGGAGGAGGACGAGGACGGAGCTTTGGGGGTGGGGGAGTAGGGGGGGGGGGTGGGGGAGTAAGGGGGGGTGGGGGAGTAAGGGTGGGTGGGTGGGGGTTGTCGTCATGACGTCATCAACTGGATACCAGGGGGGAGGACTGAGGGAGGCTCGCGGGGGTCAGCGCTTTAGGGTGTGGAGCGAGGCAGTCACAGGAGAGGCGGCGTTTGGTGGAGTGGTCTGGGCAGGAGAGGATGGTGGTGGAGGCAGGGCAGCATGTGTGTTTCCATGCCGGACGCGGCGGAGGGGGGCAGCTGTTGACAGTCCTGGGACCCTGAGACCGGAAGGCCGGCGAACCCTCCACTGCGTGTCACTTCATAATGCCCATCTCCCCCCACTTGGGCCCGGGCACATAACCCCACCTCTTAACCCCCCTGCCTGCCGCCCTGCCAGGTGTTCTGTGTGGCTCTGTGGGCCCTGGACGAGTACTTCTACTACTCGGCCTTCACGCTGTTCATGCTGGTCACCTTTGAGAGCACCGTGGTGGGCCAGCGCCTGCGCAACCTCAAGGAGCTGCGCAGCCTGCAGACGGCCAAGCAGCCCATCTTCGTGTACAGGTGGGCAGGGGGGATGGGGCGGGTGGCCGTCCGTATCCAGATGGAGTGAATAATATTTGATCTACAAAAAAATTGGAGGGGGTTAGGACGAAAATGGGTGGATGGAGTCCGAGGCGCGCGGGGTGGAGTACTGGGGTGATAGCGTGCCGGTCAGCTGGTGGGTGGGTGGATGGGTGGGTGGGTGGGTGGGTGGGGTTGTAGATACCAGCCCAGACTAAACCAAACCCAATGCAATATGGGGGCTGGGGACGCGGTGGCGCGCTGTGGTCTGTGGCCCGCCATTCCAACTCTCACCCCCACACCTCAAATACCCCACCTCACCTCAACCATTCCACCTCACCACCTGGCCACCTGGCCACCCGCCACCTGCCACACACGCGGCGGTCACCTGCCCTACCCACAGGAGCGGCAAGTGGGAGCTGATGCCGGGCGAGTCGCTGCTGCCCGGAGACGTCATCTCCATCGGCCGACCCACCAGCGGTGAGGCGGACGAGGGGCGGGAGGGCTGGCGGGAGGGCGGGAGGGTGGGCGGTTCTAGTTCCAGCGCCCTAACGCCGCTCCTGACGCCCACTTTGCAACCCCCTACCCCCTGGACATCGGCAACACCGCGTCTACTATGCTACTGTACCTGGCTACGCCTTCACTTCTTAAATAATCATGACTGTAACCCCCTCCCCCCCTCGCCCTCGCCCTCGCCCCCCTCTCACAGACTCCTCCGGCTCCGGCGGCGACCAGGTGGTGCCCGCCGACTGCCTGCTGCTGGCCGGCAGCTGCATCGCGGAGGAGGCGGTGCTCACGGGCGAGAGCACGCCGCAGTGGAAGAGCAACATCGGTGAGGGTGGGCGGCGGGCGTGGGTCTGTGTGGTGGGGGGCGGGTGTGTGTGTGTGTGGGGGGGGGGGATGTAAGGACCAGCCAGAACTAAGTCAAACCAAGTTAAACGAGTGGTGGGGGTGGGGCGGGTTTGAAAGGATCTGGATGGGTGGGTGGAGGGCGCGATGTCTGAGTGAGAAGGGGCAAATGGGAAAGGCAGTGGGCAGGCGTAGGAAGTGAGCGACCGCAATCCTTAACAGCGACGATACTAGGCCGCAGGAGAACTGGAGCTGTGCCCGGGCGTCGGCACTGATTCCGCCACCCCCGCACCTGCGCACCCTCCTGGTGCCCCCGCCCCTGAACCCGCCCCTGGTCGTGCCTCACCTCCCGCCGCTGCCACCGCCCCGCCTATGCCCCTCCTCGCCCCGCCGCTCCCCTACGCCTGCTGTCTACTTCGCTACACTTCTCTGTACCAATCTGTGCATCCCACACACATACGCACATACGCATACACACACGCACAGTTTCAGTTTTTATACAATCATGAATGCAACCCCCACATAGCTAACCATGAATGTGACCCTCCCAACAGGCGACGAGGTGTCGTCCGAGTCCGCCGGCCGCTCGCGGTTGTCCAACAAGGCGCACAAGCACCACATCCTGTTCGGCGGCACCAAGATCCTGCAGCACAGCGGCGACAAGGCGGCGCGCATCCGGTGAGGGGGGGGGATGGGTGGGGGGAAGGGGCCGGGCGGCCGGGGGGTGGGGCGGGGTGGGGGCGGCAGCAGGTAACGAGTCCGGGAGCGACGCCATTGCACGTACGGACTGTTGTTTGCAAGCGAGCGCCTGCCTACCCCCATCCCTCCCCTCACCTGCCTCCCCTCCCTCCCTGCCTCCGCCCACCGCAGTACCCCCGACGGCGGCTGTCTGGCGGTGGTCCTACGCACCGGCTTCGAGACGGCGCAGGTGGGTGGGTGGGCCGGTGGCAGCGGGTGGGCGGGTGGGTGGGCACCGGATAGCTGAGCGGTGGGTGGGTGGGTGGGCGGGTGGACAGCTTAGTTGGAGGTGGGTGGGTTGACCAGCAATGTGCGTGTCACACAGGGCCCCTCACTGCCCCTCACCGCGCCACTACGGGTGCCGCTGTGCCACTGAGTACATACCGTACATGGAACAGCCCCGCTCCCACTTCTCCCTATCTGCTGCGACCATGCGCCGTTGTTACAACGCCTAGACCCCCTGCCCTCCCCCTCTTTTGCATCGGTTTCGGTTTAGTCTGGGCTGGTATCTACACCCCTTCCCCCTCTACCACTTCCTTAACTAATCATGAGTGTATCTCCCCCTCCCACGCCTCCTCCCCCCCAGGGCCGGCTGATGCGCACCATCCTGTTCTCCACGGAGCGTGTGTCCGCCAACAACGCCGAGGCGGGGCTGTTCATCGCCTTCCTGCTGTGCTTCGCGCTGGCGGCCGCCTACTACGTGCTGGTGCACGGACTGGAGGTGTGTGTGGATGGGGTGGGGGTTGTAGATACCAGCCCAGATTAAACCAAACCCAATGCAATAGAGCGATGAGGGGGTGGGGGGTGGGGGTGAAATGCCCTGTGAATCCGCAAGTGCAACGAATAGAGTCCCATCCGTCATCATCATCCGAAAGCCTGGGGAGAGGAGGGGAGGGAGGGAGGGGTTTAACAGGGGTTTAACAGTTGGTAATTGAAGCGCCTTTTGGTAATTGAAGCGCCTTATGAGCAGTGCCTAGTGCTCTCTGGTCTTCTCACTTAGTCTGCAACCTGCCTCCTGCCCCTTCCCTCCCCTCCCCTGACCTACCCAACCCCCTATCTCTCCCTCTTTCCTTCTCCGCCTCCCCCCCCTTCCTCCCTGCAGGACCCCACCCGCAGCCGCTTCAAGCTGTTCCTGAACTGCGTCATGATCGTCACCTCCGTCATCCCGCCCGAGCTGCCCATGGAGCTGTCGCTGGCCGTGAACGCCTCGCTGCTGGCGCTGGCCAAGAAGCGCGTGTTCTGCACCGAGCCCTTCCGCATCCCCTTCGCCGGCAAGGTGCGAGGGCGGTGGTGGCGGTTGGGAGGTTGCAAGGTTAGAACATTGGGAACAGGATACAAGCGGGGGATTCAGGGGACAGCATGGTTGGGGGGAGGAGATGGTGGTGTTGGCGTTGGTGGTGTGGTGGACTTGTGGTCTTGCATGGGCCGCTGCCCCCGCTTTCTGTTCCACTGGGCGTCCGCATTTCAGAACGCCTCACTCCCCATCGCCGTCCACTCGCACCGCCGCCGGCCCTCCACGCTTTATTTCATATGCGTGTGGCCGATGTAATCCGTCCATCTGTCTGTTATGCACGGCTACCCCTCACTCCCCCCCTTGTGCCCCTTCGTCCACTTCGCATGAGCGTAACCCCAACGGCTACTCCCCTCACCCCGCAGGTGGAGGTGTGCTGCTTCGACAAGACCGGCACGCTGACCTCGGACCACCTGCTGCTGGAGGGGCTGGTGGGAGACCCCGAGCCGCGCCCGCCGCCGCCGCCCGCAGCCACACCCGCCGGCGAGGAGGGCGGCGCCAGCAGCAAGAGCGGCAAGCGCGTCAAGTTCAGGTGCGTGGGTGGGCATGTTGGCCTCCCCACCACGTTACCCCCCAGACATCGGTACCAACGCGCCGGCTATGCTACTGCTCCTGGCTACTGTTCCTACGTCTTCACTTCTTTTTACTAATCATAAATGTAAACCCCCAGGGACGAGCCCAAGGAGCTGGGCAAGGCCAAGGCCGGCGGCGACCTGGATGCGGACGAGCTGGCAGACCCGCACCTGATCAAGGACCCCAGGTGAGGGGGTGGGGCCAGGAGGGCGGCACAGTGTGGGCCCACGGGGACAGTGTGGGCCCACAGGGGCACAGTGTGGGGCCCAGGAGATGCTGCGCGTGCGAAAGGTGCGAGAGGCGCAGTACGTATGTCGGTGTGAACCTGCGGAAGTCGTTCATGCTTTCCAGCAGGGGCCCTGACCCGTGGTGGTGTGTGTGCCTGCACCTTTGTTTGTACTGCTGCTGCAGGCGCTTCGGCGCACGTGCCACCCTGGTGCTGGCGGCGTGCCACAGCCTGGTGCAGGTGAGGGGAGGGGGGGGGGGAGAGCGGGGGCACATGAGAGAGGGAGTGTCTGTGTTGGGGGGGGGTGTTGCGTGATGCGGTATGTGCTGTGGGGCACGGGCCTTGCGAGGGCGCACAGGATAGGCCGCATTGTGTGAGCTGCAGGCACGCCGCCTGACCGCATGTGTTTCTTTTTTCTCACCGCCCCGCCACGTTGGCCTGGCCGCACTCAGCCTGACGTCCTACATGGCGATTGTGTCGGGTGTGCCCCACTGCCTTGCATTTCCACAGGTGATGGCTCAGGAGGATAGCAAGGACAAGGAGAAGGAGAAGGCTGACAAGGACAAAGCGGACAAGGACAAGAGCGGTGGCGGCAAGGAGAAGGACAAGGAGAAGGACAAGGAGCGGGAGAGCGAGGTGGTGGGAGACCCGCTGGAGAAGGCGGCGCTTGAGGTGAGGCAGGCGGCACGGTGGGTGGGTGGCACGGTGGGTGGGTGGCTGGGTGCGTGGGTTTGAGCGGCAGGTGTGTGGCGCAGGTCCCCGTGGTGATGGAGGCCTCCTCATGATTGAGTCCTGTCCAGGAGCTGGGGCTGCCTGGGCCGGCCTGTCCTGACTCCGGTGTACACCAACCACCAACCTTGCGCGCCCCGCCCCGCCTCGGCCCCGCCCGACCAGGCCCACACCGGCTCCCTTACTCCGCTGCGCCGCTTCAACGCTTCCACATCTCCCTTGGCACCCATGCCTGAAACTCCCTTCCTCCCCTCCCGCTCTTTGCAGACCACCAACTGGTCCTTCTCGGGCGGCAGCACGGGCGGCGGCGGCGGCGGCAGCGGCGTGGACATGTCGTTCTCGCCCGACCGCCGCGTGCGCGCCACACTGCTGCACCGCTTCCACTTCTCGTCGCACCTCAAGGTGGGGCGGGCAGCCGCAGGGGGGGGGCGGGAGGTGGGGTCGTAGACACCAGCCCAAACTAAACGAACCCAATGTAATTTAGCGAGGAGGAGAGCGTGGCCTATGCTGTGGGGCTGGAGGGGGGTCGTAAGTATCAGCCCAAACTGGAGGGGAAGTTTAGTTGATGCCGGAACCCATGGGCGGCTGGCTGGGACACGTGTGGGTTTGTGTGGACGCAATGTACATAGTAGTGACGTAGTAGCTCGCCTTCTGCTCCCCGGCGCAAACCGCTGCCAACCAAACCCAAACCCGCGTCCTCGCCTTCTTACAAATAATCATGCCTGGAACCCAAACTCAACAACCCAACCCGACACGCCGCCCTCTTTCAGCGCATGTCGGCGGTGCTCCGGGTGGAAGACGACACGCCCGGCCTCCTGGGCGCCTCGCCCTACGCCTACGGCGACAGCCCGGCGCCCGGCGCCGTGCCGCCGGGGCCTGCCGCCACCGGGCCGCAGTTCGTGGTGGTGGCCAAGGGCGCACCGGAGGTGATCAAGGGCCTGCTGGGTGAGTGGGTGTGCGTGTGTCTGAGGCGTATGATTGGAGGCGTGTGTGGGTGTGTGTGTTTGTGGGAGGGGGTACTTGGGTGTGGGTGTGGGCGCCTGGCCGTTGGCTGGCTGGGTGAGCGCTTGGGTGACACGCGCCTCTAGATCCACACACGAACCCTCCCTCCCTCTTACTCTTCATATAGTCACACCACCCCGTCCACGCCCTCCCCCTGCCCTGCCCGCACAGCCTCGGTGCCCTCCGACTACGACGCCCAGTACAGGCGTTACGCGGCGGAGGGCGCCCGCGTCATTGCGCTGGCGCACAAGGCGCTGTCGCCGGTGAGGGGAGGGGAGGGGGAGCTTTGCGGGGCCCACTTCGGAGGGCGCTGCGGGGGGGCGCTGGGTTGGGCTGTCAGGGTCGCGGGGTCAGAACGGATGCTGGATGCTCAGGATGGGCGAGAAGGGCGCTTCCACCGGTTCCCAGCACCCGCTCACGCCCGCCCCCTCACTACCGCGTTTCCAAACATCCTTGCAACCCCCTCAGGACCTGGACTCGACCTCGGTGCGGGCGCTAAGCCGGGAGGCGGTGGAGTCGGAGCTCAACTTCGTGGGTGAGCCGGGCAGTCGACTACCCGTTTGAAGCCGTGAGCTAGGCAGGCAGGCGGTGTAAAAGCAATCACCTGGAGCTGGCATCACCGTGCACATTGCAGTGACGCACCAACCCCGCGTCGCCGCCCCTAAGCTGCCCTGTCCCGCCCCGCCTCCGCCCCCTGCACTGGTACCCGTTGTTCCACGCCTCCTCCCTGACCACGCATTTCCCCCCGCCCCGCCCCCCACGACTACTGTGTACCTTTGTACCTGGCTACGACTTCACTTCGTAAACTTAATGCATGTAATCCCCCCATGAATGTAACCCCCCCGCCCCCCTGCTCCAGGCTTCGCGGTGTTCCAGTGCCCGCTCAAGCCCGAGAGCGAGCCGGCGCTCAAGGAGCTCAGCCAGGTGCGTGTGTGTGTCTGTGTCTGTGTGTGTGTGTGATGTGTGTGTGTGTGTGTGTGCGTGTGTGTGTCTGTGTTTGATTGTATGCGTATGCGAGGAGAGATGTGTTTGTCGTGCTTTGCGTAGGACCTGGCTACCGTATGAATATGACATGGTAGAGTTGGCAGCTGCAAGCCACCTTCACCGGCCCTTTCCTGCACGGCTCCGCCCCCCTCTGCCTGCTTGCCCTGGGCCATCTCCATAACCCTGCGGGCCGCCCGCCCACATGCCTCCTGCCTGTGTGTGTTAAAGAGCACAAGGAAAACATTGCGCAAAGACAGTGTACGCCCTGTATATGCGTGTGTGTGTGTGTGTGTATGTGCAGTCGGCGCACCAGCTGCTGATGATCACGGGCGACGCGCCGCTGACGGCCTGCTACGCGGCGGCGCGGGTGCACATCGTGACGCGGCCGGTGCTGGTGTTGGGCCACGTGGAGGAGGACCGGGGACACGCGGGCGGCAGCGCGGGGGCGCGGGAGGTGAGGAGCGGGCGGGGGCGGGGGCAGGGAGAGGGGGGAGGTGCTTGTACATGTCAGGTGTCAGTGAGCACGAGGGAGGGAGGGAATGCGTGTCGGGCTGCAACGGCGATGACTGCCCTCGAGTGCCTAAACTCGTCTTACCTATTTTCAGAGCCCCCACAAGGGCTCTGCTGAAACCAATTGATGATGAGCCAAATTTCGTTGGGGTATTTGTGTGCTCGTCCCCTTGGTTACGCATGTCCTTTCAAAACGCGTGCAACATACATGCTCAACACATTCATAGTCTACGGCATGCATCCGGTGTGTGGCACAGCACAGGCCAGGATAGCTGGCGCATGCGGCGATGACTGCCCTCGAGTGCCTAACTCGTCTTACCTATTTTCAGAGTCCCCTCAAGGGGCGCGCTGCTGAAACAAATACACAATGAGCCGCCTGCACCACCTCTCAGACCGGGTTGCCGCGCAGAGGCCTTCCAGCGCCCCCTTGCACTGCTGCCCCACACCCGCATCTGCCCCACACCCGCATCTGACCCACACCCGCATCCGCCCCACACCTGCCGCCTGCCGCCTACCTTCCCGCCACCCGCACCTCTCACCTGCCACCCACACCTCTCACCTGCCGCCCCCTCGCAGCCCGGCACGGAGCCGGACGCGGCGTTCGTGTGGTCCAGCCCGGACGAGGCGGTGCAGCTGCCCTTCAGCCGCGTGTGGGACGACATGCTCAAGGTGGGGCGCGGGTGGTGGGGCGGTGGGGCAGTGGTAGGAGTGGCCTTGGGCTGGCGGCCATGGGGGTGGTGGTGTAGGTTGGGATGGGGATCGAGGCCACTGGCTGGGGCTGTGAATAGATACCGGAACTAGTGGAAACGGCGGAATGGGTGGTGGAGCCACGGTCGTGCGTGCTTGGCATGCTTGCCGGCATAGCCGTTTGTTCTTGCACCCACAACCCCAAATCCCAGGCTGCTTTGAAACGCGCCCGCTCCGTAAACCCCACGCTTTAAATCCCTACCCCTAGGTTAAACCCCACGATTACACCCCTACCGTCTACCAGTTTCTTAACTAGTCATGAATGCGACCCCTACCCCTAACCTCGGAACCCCTACGCCTGCCCCCCCCCCCCTTCCCACCCCAGGTTGCCTCCGAGTACGACCTCTGTGTCAGCGGCGACGCGCTGGCGCACGCCGCCGCCGTGGGCGCAGCCGACAAACTCATCCCGCTGTGTCAGGTGAGCGCGCCGGCGGGGAAAGGGACGGCGACCTCCACCTCGGAATGCCGTACTCACACGCACGCGCAGCCGTACTCGGCTTCCACGCTGGCACGTGTTGTCACGCTCCTGGTCTCGTGTTTTCCCCTGCTTCAAACTGCCCGCCCCTTGTCTTTACGGACGGCTATCCCCTTTCCTGTAATCAAAATGTAAACCCCCTCGCCTCGAGCGCGCAGGTGTTTGCGCGTGTGTCGCCCGACCAGAAGGAGCTGGTGGTGAAGACGCTGCGGGCGCACGGGGCGGTGACGCTCATGTGCGGAGACGGCACTAACGACGTGGGCGGACTCAAGGTGCGGGGAGCGGGGGGAGTGAGGGGCCGGGGGGGCTTGAGGGGCTGGGGGAACTGAGGGGCTGAGGGAGTGAGGGGGAGTTGCTTGCGCCGTTCCCACGAGAGCATGTACGGTAGTCTGAGAATGTGCCAGAAGCGGGGGGCTGAAGGCGTGAGGCGCTGGGGTTGTGTGGGAAGTAAGGCGCAGGACAAAGGTCCAGGGGTCACCTATGCCTGTGAGCTGGGCTGGTTTGTGGGCTGATGGCTTTCCCTGCACCACGCCGCCACCCACACCTCCACCTCACACACCTCCGCCCCCCACACCTCCAGGCTGCACATGTGGGCGTGGCACTGCTGACGGCCAGCGAGGGCTCCAAGAAGAAAAAGAAGAAGGACAAGGAGAAGGAGAAGGAAAAGCCCGTCGTCAAGTGAGTTGTGTGTGTGTGTTTGTGTGTGTGTGTGTGTGTGTGTGTGTGTGTGTGTGTGTGTCAGTGATTTGCAAGGTCGCTGACGCATGCGATGCGTCGCGGTGCAATACCCGTAGTGAAGATGCACACGCTATGTACACGCTGAGCGTGTCTGCGCCCACTCCCCTCATGTGCTTTCCTGATGTGCCGCGCTGACGGCTACGTGCGTGTGTGTTTTGGCGGTGGGCCCGCAGGAAGGGCCAGGGCACACTCAAGATGGAGGAGTGGATGCGGAATAACCCCGGCAAGCCCGTGACGCCGCAGGTGGGTGGGTGGGTGGGTGAATGGGTTGCCGTGGATGGCGGGTTGCAGTGGGTGGCGGTGGGCGGGCTGGCAAAGCAGCAGGCAAGTTCATGGCGCGGGGCGGAGGCAGGGGGGGACGCCCCGCATACCGGCTGCAACGGCGATGACTGCCCTCGAGTGCCTAACTCGTCTTACCTATTTTCAGAACCCCCACAAGGGGCGCTGCTGAAAGCAATAGTTGATGAGCCGTCGCAACAAGTCAGCCGAGGGTTTAATGCACCTTCTGCATCTCGCCGCCCATGCCTGGCATTGCCGCGCCTCCACTTTTCGCTTGGCCCCTTGGCCTTCCACCTTCCGTTTGGCCCCGCTGCCGGCGTTTTGTCTACTTCCTTCTCCATGTCGCCTGCTGTTCTTCATCCCACCAACCCCCATTGCGGAATCGTCCCACAACTCTCTCCACCTCGCAGATGGAGCGCTGGGCCAAGATGATTGACCAGATGGAGGGCGCTGCCGGACCCATGGGTGCGTGCGCCGGGCTGCCGGGCAGCCGGCCGGTGTGGGGTGTTTGGAGGGGCGCCTTATGTGAGGACACACACACACACACACACACACACACACACACACACACACACACATAACAAAACAAACCCCAGACACACACATGCACACACGCCACACGGCTGAGGCGTCGCCGTGCGACACACGTTGTGGTGCTGTCCCCACACATACCCACACACCACATCCTCACACTCAACGGTTCACGCACGCAATCCCTTGCCTCAACACATCCTCACTTTTCCCCACCCACCCTCCCGGCTGCGCCTTCACTTCTCAATAATCATGAATGCAAACCTCCACACACACACACACACACACACACACACACACACACACACACACACACACACACACAGGGCGGGCTTCGTTTTTTTCAACACACACACACACACACACACCGCGCAGACGCCGACCTGCCCATGCTCAAGCCCGGCGACGCCTCCATGGCCTCGCCCTTCACCGCCAAGGCCACCAGCGTGGCGCCGGTCACCGACATCATCAAGCAGGGCAGGTGGGGGGGGAGGGCGGCGTACAAGGGGAGGGGAAGAGGATGTTGGGGAGGGGGGGAGGAGGAGGAGGGTTTGTGAGAGGGAGTAGTGAAGGCGGGTGGAGCGGCGATCGTGGGCTGGGACCGGGCGACAGTTTGGGCAGCGCGGGTTTAGGCACTCGCGTGAGTTTGAAGTTCATGACGGGGGCGACAGGAAGAGGGATAGGCATGTGCTGATGGCCGGCCGCAAACGGCGATGACTGCCCTCGAGTGCTTAACTCGTCTTACCTATTTTCAGAGCCCCCACAAGTGGGGCGCTGCTGAACAATGAGCCGCCGCCGCCGTTGTGCATCGCCATCTGGGGTCCTCCTCCCGCCAACATTCGCACAAACGCATCGCCTTTCGTTCATACACATCTTGCACATCAATCTTTCAGTGACCAATCGTGCCTCCACCCTTCCCCCGCCCGCCCCCCTGTTCCCCCAAGATTGTCCACTAGAACCCACTTCTTAGCTCTTCATAATCGTAATGCCCCCCCCTCCGCTTCAGGTGCACGCTGGTGACGACGGTCCAGATGTTCAAGATCCTGGGCCTGACCTGCCTGTCCACCGCCTACTCGCTCAGTGTGCTGTACCTGCAGGGCGTCAAGCTAAGCGACACGCAGGTGGGAGACAGGGGGGTTTGGGGCGGCAGGGGGGTTCGGGGGGGGGGTTGCAAGGATTGGTACAGAGAAGTGTAGCGAGGTAGACAGCAGGTGTGGTGTGTGTGGGGGGGGGCGGCGGATGAAGGGGTGGTGGGAGGCAGCGGGAGGCGGCAGCAGGGAGGTGGAGATCCCAGGGCGGCCCGCTTGCAAACCCCGCGCCATCACTCCGTTCTGCATGGACGGCAACGCCCTCGAGTGTCACACACATACACACGCGCCCCTCCTTCGCGCTTGGTGGGCTGCTTCTGGGTCTTGGTTCATTTGCGACCGATTTGAGAGCCCCCCACCCTCATTTGTTGAACTAATCGTGAATGTGGCCCCCGCCCCCACCCACCCCCACCCCTCCCCACCCCCCAGGCCACGGTGACGGGCATGCTGTCCGCCGCGCAGTTCCTGTTCATCAGCCAGGCCAAGCCGCTGGAGGCGCTGGGCCCGGTGCGGCCGCACCCCACCATCTTCAACGCCTACTTTTTCGGCTCGCTGCTGGGGCAGTTCGGAGTGCACCTGGCGCTGCTGGTAAGGCTTGGGGGTGTGTGGGGGGAGGAGGGGAGGAGGGGGGAGGAGAGAAAGAGGGGGAGGGGGAAAGGGGCAGGAGAGGGAAAGGGAAAGGGAAAGGGAGAGGGAGAGGGGCGGTTCTATGCCTAAGCCCGATGAAGCTGGTCCCAATAGTCAAGGATGTGTCGCCAAACCCAGAGCGGGAGGGGAAGGGGCGCGATAGCTTTTCCGCTTGGAGTGTCTGTGTGGTCCTGCGGTGCCGCTGCGCTGCATCCTGTGTGCCGCCGCATGTGCGGCCGCGTGACAACCCCGTGAGTCGCATTGGACGATTGAGAGCGGATTCGTGGGAACGAATACAATCCTTTACTTTCGTCTACCAAACTCTGCACCTTCCTCGCCCCTGTCCCCCCGCCCTCACGCCCCCAATTCCCTCCAGATCTACTTTTACCGCATGGCCCTGGCCGCCATGCCCGAGACCGACCGCCTGGGCAGCGACAGCGAGTTCAAGCCCAACCTGGTCAACACCGTGTGCTACATCGTGCAGGCCGTGGTGCAGGTGTGTGTGTGGGTGGGGGGGGGGGCGGGCGAGGTGGAGGGGGAGGGGGAGGGGGAGGGAGCAGGCGAGGAGGGACCAAAGGAGGTGGTTGCTTATCGCTGCCCATGAGGCCATGACACGAGGCACCCGTCCCGCCATTGTGGCACCTCCGCTGCTCGCTGCCTTCATGGGGGCTCTAGCTGGCCTGCCGAACATGGCGTATGCCCACCTCCCCGTCCCCCCGCCTGCCTTCACTCCACTGGGGCGTGGAATTGACTACCCGCCCACCCGGCCCCATTCCCACCCGGCCCCCACCCCCAGATGATGACGTTCGCGGTCAACTACGTGGGGCACCCCTTCAACAGCAGCCTGGTGGAGAACCGCGGGCTCTTCAACAGCCTGCGCATCAGCGCCGCCTTCCTGTTCGTGGTGGCTACAGGTGTGGGGTTGCGGGCGGGGAGGGAGGGGGGTTTCTAGATACCAGCCCAAACTAAACCAAACCAACGAAAACGAGGGGAGTGCAGGCAGAGGCGTTAGTTGTAAGCGATAATACTTATGGGATGTGGGCCGAGGGGGGTTTTTAGACACCAGCCCAAACTAGACTGAACCCACAGCAAAAGGGAGGCGGGGGGGAGAGAGGCGCGGGAGGGAGGGAGGGACCGTGGCTGCGGTCGGCCCGATAACTTGAACGGCATTGCCGTACGCACATTGCCAGGTAGTTGTCATGCGTCAATCAGCTGTGAATCCCGGGGCAAAGGCAGAATGAACACGCTCAACAATGCTGACGCGTCCGCTGCGGCCTGGGTAACACGATGTGCAGAGATCGTGCCGGACATCAACAACTCCATCGGCATGGTGCCTATCCCCCAGGTGCGTGTTGTGTGTGTGGGAAGGGGAAGGGGGCGCAGGTCTCAATCATTGGTCGGTCGGTCGCGCGCGGTGTCCCCCTAATCCACTCCTGCCCTCCCTCCCTCCCTCACGCCTCCTCCTCCCCCTCCCTGCTCGCCCCTGCTCCTCCGCCCCCTCCTCGCCGCCACAGAACATCAAGGCGCAGCTGATCACGCTGTGCTTCGCCGCCTTCGTGGGCACCTGGCACCTGGAGCGCCTGCTGCGCGCGCTGTTCCCCGCGCCCATCCCGCCCGCCAAGGGCTACCAGGTCTACGCCGCCGACGTGAAGCGGCTGCAGCGGGCCGGAGTCATCCGCAAGAAGCTGGAGTGATGTGGCCTAGAGGGCTCTGATGTGGATTCGCGGGCTCTGATGTGTACCGTAGTAGAGGGCCTTGGTGTGGCATAGAGCGACGTGGGGAGTCTGAGCGGTTGAGGGCAGGGACTGGGCTGCTGGGTCCGAGAGCTGGGCTGGGCCCAGGAGTTTTGCAAGGGCCCAGAGCCAAGCTGGTTCGCTGTGGGCGAGGCTGCTGAGGAGCAAGGAGCTCGACTGATGTGGCGGGGGATGGCTGCTGAGGGGGTGGGTGGAGAGAGGCCCATTGACGGCGCACATCAGGACGTCACGGCACAGGGGAGGAAACTTAGTGAGCGGGCGAGTGACCCACAGTGACGGGTGCAGTGGCGCTTGCGACACGGAGAGGCGGAGCAGACGTGTGGATGGGGAGGCTGGGGCGAGAGGTTGGGATGGGGTGGGGTGGGGGGGTCGTGACAGGTGGTCAAGGTGGGTGGCAGTCAGCCCGTATGCGGGCTATCGTACCACTGGTGTGGGACCAGTCGGCGGCGAAGGGCTGGGCAGGGCTGGACGCGTGCAGGAAGGATGCGGTGGGCTTGGGTGCTAGCTCTTGTGCAGAGCGACAGGTAGCACGTTCTGGAAGGATTGCAGGGCTGCAGCACGAGAGCGCGCGGACATTGTGCTGCCTGTGGCGGCAAGCTTGTAATGTCGGCCTGAGGCTGATGCAAAGCCACTCCGCGGGGGCACGTCTGGATCACGCTCAGGCATTGGGTTCAGCTCCTGGCCCATGCCACCGTAACAGCAGCGGCAGCAGTGGTGGGGAGGGATGGTGGGTACACTGTACTTGACCCCCCTTGCCCACTGCCACAAGCGTGATAGCTGGATTGCGACCTGTCTTTGGAACATGCTGAGTCGCAACCTGGAAGCGGGGCGGCAATAGCTTTCACCGACAAGCCCGAGAAGGCGGCGGCCAAGGCGGCGGCGGCCGAGGAGAAGGCGGCGGCCAAGGCGGCAGCCAAGGAGGCGGCCAAGGAGAATGCGGCAGCCAAGGAGGCGTTCAGGCAGCGGCAGGCGGCGTTCCTGGAGGCCTTCAGGCAGCAGCAGGCGGAGGCCTTCAGGCAGCAGCAGGCGGGGGAGAAGGCGGTCAAGCGGCAGAGGCGTTGAAGGGGGTCCAGTGCGCGGGTGCACCCCCCGCCCCTCCATCCCTCCATCCCTCCAGATCTACTTCTTCTACCGCGGGGAGGCGTCCAGGCCACCGAAACAGCAGCGGCAGCAGCAGTGGTCGGCGTCTTGGCGGGGCCGCGCCCAACGAACAGAAACACAATGGCTGTTGCTGCCGGGGCTCTGTTTGGGGCTTGCTCACTTATGCATTTCAAGCAAATATCTCAATTCCTCTTCTAACATTATTGTGTCAGCAAGCATGGAAGAACAAGCGCGTGAAGCCTTCTTGCCATCGCCAGACAACCCAGCCTACTCGCTATTGATGAGCTTGGACCGACTTGTGAGTTGTTATTCTACGGATTGGAGCTCTTCGCGGGGTTTCCGTTTGACAAGCCTAACTTTTGCGATGCACAGGGCGGCCTGCTTGGAGCGCGGACAGCGGTTCTTGCTGAGCACCTAGGATTCGACCTAAGGCAGCAGCAGGAAGAGGACGATGATGAATCAGCTTCTGACCCTGAAGAGGGCTCAGACTTCAGCTACGATGCCACCATCTCAGAGCAGGACGAGGAGGTCCGGCCGGTTCCCACTGACGTGCCGTCGGTGCCTTCCTGCAGCTACCTAATGCCGGGCCGGACGTTTACCGGGCACCAGCGGCTCAGCGGCGCGGCGCACCGGCGGCAGGAGGTGCGGCCGGGGGAGGGGAACTGGAAGGGCGGTGGGCCGGGGTGGGGGCTAGCATGCACACAGCGTGCCGAAGGGAGGGAACGCCTCGTGGCGCGGTGGGTGGGCCCACGTACAGATGTGACGAGGTAAGGGACTCTCTCACCAAGTCGTCACCAGGGCCCGGAGGGTTGCCTTGCGCCGCACGCCAGCGTGTGGGTTTAGAGCGCGCCGCGGCCGCTGCACAGGCTGCGCGGGTGGTTCACACGGCCTGTTGCTGTGCGCCCCTGTCCCATCAGACCCCGTCCCGACCCCACCACCATCCCAGCCCCCTGTCCCATTCCTCCAACCCCCATACCACCATGCCCTACGTCCCCTGCCCCTGCCCAGGACTGGGCGGTCACGGCCACCATCTACAGCTGCGACCTGGCGGCAGGCCGCGTCACCGGCAGCATGGTGGCGCAGCAGAGCGGCGGCGGCGGCGGCGCGGCGGCGGCAGGCGGGGACGGCGCGGCGGCGGGGGGTAGCGGCGGCGGCGGAGGCGGGGGCGGTGGGCGGAAGGCCATCGTCACCTACTTCGAGGTGGGCGCCGTGGGGAGGCGGGGATGGAGCTAATGGGGCGGGGGGGGGGTAGCCATTCATGTGAATGGTTTGTATGAAGCATGGAACTGCCGACGTCCAGAGGGGGGCGACTGGGAGCGACTGAAAGGGGCTCTGGTAGTTGGCTGGGATCCGCGCGCAGCTGTGTGTTTCCCGTTCACCCAGCCACACCCACACCTCGTACACACCCGCTTACACCCAACCCCCCCAACCCCCCACTCACACCAGGGCGACATCATCGACAACCTGAACCACACCTTCTTCACCGGCGCCAAGTGGGGTCTGGCCGGCGGCGCGCCCGGCCGCGACTCCGACCTGCACCACTGGGGCCGCTGCCCGGGCTTCAGCGGGCGCATGCGGGAGCAGGCGCGGCGGTGCGAGGGGCGCAGCAGCCTGCTGGCCACGTCAGGTGCGGCTGGCTGGGGCAGGGGGCCGGAGGGAGGGAGGGAGAGGAGGATGGGAGGGAGGGAAGGAGGGAGGGAGGCAGGGAGGGAGGGAGGGTGGGGCGGGGGCAGGAGGGTGGCAGTCTATTCCAATCCCGAAGAAACCAAGACCCAGAACCAATGCATAGAGCGCGGAGGAGGTTTGGCCGTAACCTTTGTGGTGGGAGGGGTGCCGCGTTTGGGTCTTGGGTTCTTGGGGACAACCTGGCGGAGGCTCAAGCGGGCGACGGTGGCGGTGGCGGCGGCAGCGAGAGCCTGGGGCAGGGGTCCTTGCAGCAGGCGGGAGGAGGCAGCGATGCCCAGGTGTGAGGGGCTGTCCTCGTCTCCCTCTCTCCTGCGCACAGCAGGGGAGCACCTGGCTGGCTCCAGCTCTCCTCGTGCTTGCAAATCCCGCATCGCACCACACCTACCGTACTGCGGGGCCTACCTGTGCCTCCTTGCTACGGGCGTCATGCCCGGAACCCTGCCCCGCCTCACTGTGAAATATCCCGTGTCTCTCTGCCCCCCCCCCCTCCTGCCCGCGCCCCCCCCCTTGTACCGTTTTTCCAACCATCTTAACCCCCCCCATGAATGTAACCCCCCCCACACACACACACACACACACAGGCCATGTGTTCATGCGATGGAAGGAGTGCTTCTTTGTGGATGTGCCGCAGGTGAGGGGAATGGGGTGGGGGTGGGGTGGGGTTCGGGGTGTGCCACGGATGGACTTCTGCCGTGCATATGTGATGGTGGGGTTTTGGGCGGGCGGGCGGGCGAGTACACTGCCGCTGCCGCTGCCCGCGGCGGACGTCGCGGCACCCCCGCTGCCACTGAGCCTGTCGCCCACATATGCGCCTACTTCCGTGTACCGTGCTCATGCTTCTCACTGGGAGTAGTGGACACACACACACACACACACACACACACACACACACACACACACACACGGCACTCCGTGCTTGTGGTTCATCCATTCCGTTCTCCATGAACGTTTGCCCCTCACGCGATCGCGTCATGTGGACGTGCCCCCACACACCCTGCGCCCTGCCTCCACCTGCTGCCTCCACCCCCATGCCTCCCCCGTTCTCCTTGCTGCGCGACTGTTTCCTGACGGGATTGGTTCAACGTTGACCCCCATGCCTCTCCCGCTCCCGCCTCCAGGACTGCCCTCTGACCATCACGGGCTTCTACTACCTAGCGCTGTGCCGGGCCACCGGCGCCATCACCGGGTTCTACCACGACAGCAGGTCCACGCCACTGCAGGTGGGGGGGAGGGGCGTGAGGAGGGGGCGTGAGGAAAGGAGGGAAGCAGGAGGCGCGGGGAGGAGGGGCGGGTGTTTCTTTCTCCGTTGCCACTGTATTTAGGAGGAAGCTGATAGGAGGGGGCGGGGGTGTGCTCGTGGCGTGCTGGCGTGTGACATGTGTGGCGTAGGCGCAAAGGGATGCATGGGCACGGAGAGGAGCCTGTATGCACAAGGGCCGCGTGCATGGTGCACAGGGCTAGATTTGTGCGCATGGCTGCATGCATGCTAGGTCTGCAAGGAGAAATAATTGAAGCCCGGAGAGGCGGCGCATGCACAGGAGCCGGCTTTGTCACACAACGCCTCCACAAACCGTTTTGCCCGCCCGCACTCTTTTTCTTAAACTCAGCATCTCCGCAACCTCGTCCCTCCTCACACATGTAATGCCGGCAACCGCCAACGCCTGGACAGGTCTTGCAGCTCCTCCCGGTGGAGACTGCGGCGGCGGCGGCGGCGGAGGGGGCGTGCGGCGGCCCGGGCGAAGGCGCAGCCCGCACAGGGCCCTCCTCAGGGAGAGCCGCAGGGGCCGGAGCCGAGGCGGGCGCGACCACTGCAGGAGGCTGGGGCGCGCGGGAGGCTGGCTGTTCGGGAATGGCGTTTGGCACATACTCGCTGTGCTAAAATAATAGCCGATAGAAAACAAGCGCGATTGAGCGTGGTGGGTTTGACGTGCTTTATCTCATCTGTGAAGATGGAATCGAGCAGGGTCGTGAGGCGTGTGCGATGGGACAGTGGTAAGGCAAGTTGGTAAGTCCCGTGAAGTCCCGTAAAGTCCCGTCGTGAGGCGTGGTGGTTTGACGTTCGTGTGTTGTGCAGGTTGTTGTTTGCAGCGCACTGTCAGCTTTGTCGCGAGCGTGAAGTGTGAAGTCGCGGGGACAAGCTATGCATGCATGATGTTTTGTGTTTGTGTTGTTTGGGTTGCTACGTGTAACCGGGTGTGGTACTTATCACGGAAGACCGGCAAGGCGGCTGCATTCATTCCGGGCATGGGCTTGCGGCGCCGGTTGCAGCAGAGTGGCTAGGTGGCCCAACGGGGGCTGGGGGCTGCAATGATTCAGGGGTGGCGGGTGCGCTCGCTGACGGTCTGGCCGGACGTCAGCGGCGGCGTGCGGGCGGATCCTTACAGCAGCCAAGGGAGGAGACTGGTGACATGGGGCCGTGGGGGTGCATGCGGAGCCATGAAAGCCAGGGCCCGGTGGCATTGAACACTGAGAGTCTGAGAACCTGCACGAGGGGTGTGAAGGATTGGGCTCCAGCCGGTTAGGCTCCGCAGTGCTGCGGTAGCTTCCCTGGCACTCCAGGCGGTGTGTTGGGAGAATTGGCGACGGGGGTCAAATGGCTCTAGCCGGTCGCCGAGGGACGGCCTGGCGGCCTGCGCTGTGTAGAGACATGTGGTGAGTGCCAACGTGCAATGCTGGCGAGTGGCGACTGCCTACGGGCTCCCTGTAAAGCATGATGCATCTCAAAACTCTTCCAGACCGTTCCTGACGCCTCCTGGCGGGACGCTGACCGAGCGGTCCTGGGAGGCAGGGAGGGGTCTCAGTGTCCCATTGACCAAGTTAGAACCGTGGAGGTCGCGTGTACGGCGGCACCCGAGCACCTGCTCGGCTGCTCCCCGCGGCACAGTACTGGCGCATGCTGGTGTGACCGCTAGCGACGTACCCCTCGAAATTCCGGCCAGGCGAGGCGCCGGCCGCCACCGCGCGCCCCTGCCATTTTGTCCTTATAACGATGAGGACTTTGTATTTGGCACCAGGATTCCAGGAGGCTGACTCAGCACCCCTCGGGCCCACGGCAGCTGCCCAACTCAGTGCAAGCGCCCCCCCCCCCCCCACACACACACACGTGTTCGGTGTCTGCTGCAGGCGGCCAGAATCACATGCAACCGGTTCCACAGCGCCGACTTCAGGCTCCCGTCATGGACAGTCTCACGTGCACAGGCCATAGCTGTATGCCGGCGTCATGGTGCGTCGGGCGGGTTGCGTCAGGCGGACTCGCCTGGGTTGAGCAGGGTTGAGCCGCTGGTCAAGGGGGAGGGGGCAGGGATTGCTTGCGGCAGGCGCATGGTGCATGCGAAAGCCCACGGCGCATTTGGGTGAATGCCGTGCGTCACAATGACAATGTAATACGAGCCTTGCCGCGTAAGAACACCCACAACCGTGTTAAGCTTGTCGAACGTAACTTGCTGGGAAACTTCTACTTCGCATTCAAGCACACTTCCCCTAGGAACTCCTCAACGATGAGCTCGAAGCCTAAATCCAGCTCAAAATCTAAACAACCTGCTGTGACCGTCAGCGCGAAAGATGGCAGCTCGTCGCCGCTTGCTATTCTTGCAATCGCTGTGGCTGGAGGGATAGGATATTTTGCATGGAAGAGATGGAAGCAATGGAAAGCGGAGGAGGAGGCCGAGCGCAAAGAGGTGCGGGACGGAAGCTGCGGGACGGGAGCTGTCACCGTGGCTGTCACACAGCAAACGATCCAGGGAGTGTTGGGTCCTCAGGCGTGAGAGGATGCGTGTGCGGGGGCATGGCACGACACAGGAGAGCACAGGTGGCGGTCCGGGTTTGGCACACAGGGCTTTGGGGCGTGCCAGAGCAGGCCAGAGGTGGTGCTGGAGACGGCGTTGGTCACTCGGGGGGCGGAGGGCGCGCACTCGACCGATTCTCGAGTCTAGCTTAGACCTCTTCACCTAACACCGCGGATATCGCTACGTCCTCGCTCCGTCTGCTGCCGACTCGTCTGCCCTGGGATTCGCAGGGACAGGCCGCGGCGCCCAAGTCCGGTAGCGGCGCCAAGGGCAGCAGCTTCACCTTTGACAAGGCGCAGGCCAGCACCAGCGGCAGGTCGGCACCTGCGAGCCAGCAGCGCCCGTCGCGGCAGCAGCAGAGCAAGTGAGTAAAGCGAGCGAAGCCTAGAGGTTGGGAGTTCAGGCACCGAGGCGCAGGTGGTGAGGGGGCAAATATTTGCACCATGCCCACCGAGGGGACCAAGGTTACATCCGCACTGTAGCGGATCGTAGCTGCCCGCTCGCTTGGCGCGGGGAGCGGGGCTTGTGCCAGTCTGTGGCGATGGGAGCTATGCCGTGCGGGAGCACTGCCGGTATCATGGACGAATCGCCTCTTCGTCATCGCGCCCAAATAGTACGAGCCATCTGTCCTTGACAGTACTCGTCCGCATCAAACCTCCCATCGCCATAGACTTGCACAAGCCCACTCTCCTGGCCGAAGCACGGATGTGTGGCCGCGGTCAACAAATTTGGGGGGGGGGAGGGGCGTAAGCGGGGCACGCACTCCTCGGCCGCCGGAGGGCCACGGCGCTGCCGGCGCCCGGTCTTGCGGGCCCCAGGGGGTTGCCTCACATGTGTCGTAATTGCAGTGGGGCGGCTGTCATGGGCTGCCTCACCCCCGCAACTACGGTATTTGGAACTTGGAAAGCCCTGACAACCTCACGCGGCGGCGGCCACGCCTTGCATCGGCGCGTCCTAACACTTGGTGCTGCCTGGGCCCGATGCTACACAACTCCTGCCGCACACACCTCAGGCAGGATAAGCCCAAGAGCCAGAAGCAGCTGCGCAAGGAAGCCAAGGACGCGAAGAAGAGCGCCAAGGCGCAGGCGTGAGTGGCGGGGCAGGGGCAGGGCAGGGATTATTGCGGGGGTGGTGGCGGGGTCAGGGTCAGGGTCAGGGGAGTGGCGGGGGCAGCAGGGGCAGGGGGAGGGGCAAGGGCAAGGGCAAGGGCAGGGGGCGGGGCTTTGTGGGGTGCCCGTGGTTTGCGACGGCTGTCTGGCAGACTGGGGCTGTTGCAGCGGGTGCATGTGGTGCGCGACCATGTCAGCTGCTGTGGGTGCTCGGCTGGGGCTGGGGGGTATGGTTGGGGCTGGGGTGCTCGGCTGGGGCTGGGGGGCATGGTTGGGGAGGGGTGTGGGCGCCCTCCAGGCAGACGTATGGCGGTGCAGCCGCAGAGCCGCTGGCCCGGCTGGGTCGTCACAGCGCCGTTGCCCTTGGGAGTCTGGGCTTCAAAAGCGGGTTTGCAAAGCGGTCGGCTGGCTGGCACCGTCATGGCACGTGCTCCTGGTTTCGAAACCCGCGAGTGAATGGGCTGTCGCGTAAGGAAGCCATGCGCGGTACATGCCCGCAGCCATGCGCGGTAGATCTTGCGCACACAAAGAAACGCCAAACCCTACCTCTCACACCACCACCTTCCGCCCGCAACATGCCATTTCTCACGCAACCCTCCACCCCCACAATCGCAGCCTTCCGCCACCCCTGCGTCTCCTGCTCTCATTCTTACTTTACCCCTTCTTACTCGTCCCACATCCTCATCCCAAACTCCTCACCCCAAACCCCTCATCCTCATCGCACCGCAGGGCCAAGGACGCGGAGAACGCGGCCGTGAACGCCGCCATCGCCAAGCGCGCCAAGGAGCTGGGCATGGGCGCAGAGGTGGCGGCGGCGGAGCGGGACGCGCCGCAGCGCTACACCACTGTGGACTACGAGGGCGTCGCCAAGGCCATGGACCGGATCACCGAGTGGCAGGCCACGGGCAAGAAGCGCTACAACTAGGCACACCGCCTTGTAATTACGCCCACATGGATGCGGTTATCGTACGAGGGAGCTGGGGAGCTGCTGCATGTGGTGAAGGCTAGGTGAGCTGCAGGGCGTTTGGTGTGCAGCTGTGTGACTGCTTGACGTGTGGAGGTCCTGGTTGACGGTGCGTGTTCGACGAGTGGCGGCGGCGTGGCGGCGGCTGCGGATAGGCTGTGGCGCGGCGACACGCCAGGCATCGCTTGACGCAGTGTGGCATAGACTGCAGAGGAGGTGCTAGATGCAGCAGCTGACTGGTGCTGCTGGGCGATTGCCCAACTATGGAATGGAGTAGGTGCAATCCATGGCTCGCTGCGGGTGACGCTGGGCGGGCGTAGCTGCTACTGCTGCTGCTGCTGCTGCTGCTGCTGGGCCCGGGCTCTGTGGGCTGGTCCGGGCTGGCTGTCAACGGAGTGTGGTCATGGCGCAGCGAGTGGCCGATGCGGTGGTGGCGTGTCGTGGCCGCCAGTGCGACAGCATTGACGGGGCCACCCAATGCAAACCAAGAACGCCTACTCAGTCACTGCGCGGCCTCAGGACCGGCGGCTGCGTAGGGCTGACTGCGGGGTCATCCCTGATGTCGCACGTCCTGACCAGACATAATGCTGTGCGTGGTCGCGAGTGTGAAGTTGATTAGTCTTCCTGCGGAAGGGGAAGTGGTTAAGGCGGCGGGAGGGTGCCGGCGTAAGCGCATCCGTGATGATCATCGTTGGAAGTGATGATAGCACTGATTGCTGCAGCAAGATAGATGCGGAACGGCATAGACAGCGTTATGAATTTTAGGACTTGATTCCAAGGCGGCGGGCAGCCAGCGCATCACCTTGTTGTGGTTGTGGTATGCGGCTGCCGCAGGGCCGGGGCCGTGCTGCGCCGCGAGCTGAGCCTGAAGGGGAGAAGGATGCGGGAGACGCAGGCGGGGCAGTGCTGACCAATGCCATACATTTCATAGGACAAAGCGGTGGCCCGAATGGTGGTCGATGGCGGATTGTGTGGGTACAGTGCCACACAGGAGCTTGAAGTTATGCGGAGCTAGGTGCGGCCATGCATGTGCGCGTGAGGCAGCAGGCGCTAGCGGCGGCAAACAAGCCGCGGCCACTGCATGCCACCGGTGGTGGGTGGTGGTGGAGCTACAGGCCTGTAGCCCCACGGTTTTGTAACACCCTAGTGCCTGCCAGCAGGTGCACGCTTCAATCTAGGCTAAGTTCCTCATTGGCGCCACCGCGTGGCACACGGCGCAACACGCGACAAGCGGAATGCGGCAATTACCACATGGCCACCCCATGACCCGACAAACACTGCCTGCCACCAAGCCGCCACGCGGCTCACGTGCGTACCTTGAGCGCCCGGATCTCTGCCGCAGCCCGCTGCTTGGCGTCCGCCTTCGCCGCCCTGCAAACACGCGAAATGTGTCTTGGACAAAATGGCATCACAAAGCAGCTACAGCCGCAGCCGCACTCGATGACGCTGATACTGCTCCCAAGCCCGACCAAACGAGCTCCACTATCGTCAGCATCGTTCCATTCCACCTAATCAGGGCATGGTGCTTGCAGCAGTGCACACACGCCCGTCTGCGCCGCAATTCCGCACGGGTACACACACATTCACACACATACACACGCACACACACACACACACACACACACACACACACACACACACACACACACACACACACACACACACACACACACACACCACACGCGCGTGGTCGCCTCCTGGCATTGGCTCCTGGCATCCCAGTCCCGGTCCTCCGCAGCACCAGTCGCCCAAAGCCCAACGAAGCACGCCACGGCCGACACGCCCCGAACCCCGCAGCCCCCACCTTTGCTTCTTAACCGTACTTCCCATGGTTTAGTGCAAGCAAACGCACGGTCACCCAGCTAGGCTTGGTCCAGCTATCGTCCCCCCGACCCACTTGTTCAATCCCATGAGGTCGCGGAAGGGGCCCATCTTGTGCAGTGTGGTGCGCCACAGAACCCACCAGCCTGCACGCGGGGTGATGCGAGGCAGCAGCGGTGGTCGGGACGCCTTACGGCTGGGGCATGTGATGTGTATACGTGTTCGCGACAAGCAACGCGCGGCTTCTCCGTTTGTGGTGTTCCTCGGGTGACGTTTGGCGCAGCACCGCCGACGTGTTCGTGGACACGTAGGCACGCCTGCCACGCCCCCCCCCCATCATCTCCCAAGCCACAAGCCCCCCCTTCCAGCCTCTTCTCGCAACCACTGCAGCCCCCTTCGGCCAGACACCTTGCCCCTTTATGCAAGCGAAGGGCCTGCAGGCGAACTCACCCAACGCGATGCTGCCCAGCACTAGGCCACCCGCAGCGAGCAGTGCCAGCAGTGCAAACGCGTAGTCCGCAGGGACCCGCAGCCCCGGATCCGATTTTCGCTGCGCATCCGCCTCTATAGAAACTTTCAGTTGTTGAGCATAGTCCAGCGCCTGAAACGCGACTTGTGACGGCTGCATCCCGAGCAAAGCTGAACGGTGGAAGGGCAGTATCTATAAGCTTTCAGGATTTTCAGGATTTTAGTATTATGCAGCGTCGCTGTTGTCGTTGATTGCACGCGACACTTGCGCCAGCATAAACATTCAAGTCGCAGCGGCTGAGTGGGCTATGCAGGTGCTGGTAGTGATGCACCTATTACTGTGCAGAGCTACCTTGCAGAATGCAGGTCTCGTTACAGGGCTGGCTCATAATGAACGAGCCCGGAACTAGGGTTCGTGGCGTGGCGACCTCTGCGACGACTGCGCGGAATGCAGGGTTGCACACAACTCGCAACAGCCAGTTGCGAATTCTGTCATAGGATTAGCTGTTTGGCTATCAGGCGCCTCCGGACTCAGAAGAGTTAGTGGGGCCGCATGGACTCCGACGCCATGTAATGCATGCATAGTGCCAGGCTGCTGCTGCAGCAGTGCTGCTGCAGCAGCAGTGCTGCCGAGCCTTCAGTTCTGCCTGATGTTACTTCCTTGATGTTGCTGTGCCTCATGCTATCGCCGATGTCATGTCGTGAGCAGCGGGACGGCAACACGGGACTTGATGCATGCTTCGTGTGTGGTATGGGCAGAAGCTTTAGAAGGCACGCAGGCGCGTGACGCAGGCTACTACAGCGCTGATGTTCTGGCAGTTTCACTTTGGTATTCTGGCCACTTCCTGTGCAGGAGTCGTCAGCACTCCAGCCCTCGCAACTTTATGTGTCTACCCACGCCACTTCCTGTGTCTGCCGTCCATGAACTTTCTGTGCGCCTGTGCCCACGAGGAATTCTGTGAGCACATGGAACTTTCTGTGAGCCCACGGAACTTTCCCTTTGGCCTGTCAGGCCCGCGGACAAGAGCTGCGCAACAAAATGGCAACCCTTGCGCAGGCTTTACACATACCTTTTGCTGAGTGCCTGGATCTGTAGGGGGGTGGCAGTGTGGCACTGTGAGCTGCTGGATCGAGGACTGAATCCGCGTCAGCCGCGATGAGCCCAAAACGCTTGCGACCAGGCACGGTCTTGTCTGCGTCCAGCTTGAGATTTACGGGATGCTGACTCTTATTACTACATTTCACGGCAACCTGTTATTACGCCACCTGCACGGGTTCGCGCGCTTGCTGCGAACCCCTCAACAACCACGCTTTTTAAAACCCTTGGCCGCCGGCTGTAACTGCCCGCCAACATACAGAAACCTATACATTTGGCTTTTAGTTAGATGAAGCCTAACGCCGGTCGCTTTGGCTGGCTATACGATTGCGCGGAGCACTCAGACGTTTTATTGGCGCTGCAATGCGGGGATGGCGCGCCACTGCATGAGGCACCTGGTATTGACGCGGCTGCCAGAGAAGCGAGGGCACCTGGCGGCTCTGGCAACGGGGCACCTGGCGACTATCACTTGCATGTCGCGGGGCGGCCACCGGCTACAGTTGCCCTTATTGATGTGAGCCATGCACATACAATCAAAAACGTCTAGGTCTCGCTCTTTAAAGTTGGAATCTTGAGGATTTGGCTCGCGGCGGCACAGGAGCCTTAGCGCGAGAGAGCGGGTGGCGGTAGGGGGCCGCCGCCGCCGTGGACCAGTTGTGCACCGGCGAAGGCGCACCCCGCGTCGCAATCTAGGACAACTTACGGGTCGGGCCAGCTGATGACGTCTATTATCTTACCCCTTCTTGCAGCACCTTACCTCAGCAATCACCCGCCATCTTTGCATCCCCTACAATGATGCACCGCGTTCCTCCCGCCCTTCTTGATCGTCCCTCCACAAATGCCAAATCACCCAACCACATCACAGGCTCACTCCGTGGTCCTGGCCACCAGCTCCGACATGATGCGGAGCTGGCTGAGCGGGCGCTGGGGCAGTAGCAGCAGCGACAGAGGCAGTAGCAGCATTGCCAACAGCAGCGGCAGCAGCAGCGGCGGCGCCGGCAGCAGCAGCGCCAACGGCTGCGGCTGCAGCGCCGGTGGCAGTAGCCGGCGCGTCCTGACGCTGCGTGTCGAGGCCGGGGAGATCGAGGCGGCGAAAGCGGTGGTGCGGTGGATGTACACGCAGGTGCGACAGCGCCCGCGGGCCCGGCGCTGTGGTGTTTCTGTGCAACCTCCTGAGGCTGTAGCTTTGCTTGTGGTGACCATTGAAGCCGAATGAAGGATGCCGACTAGCTGCGGCACGCGCCGCAATGCTGCCGCGTCATTCCACAGGAGCTCGGGGCGCCAGCAGCGGCCGCCGAGCGCGAGCGGCTCACCAAGCCGGCCGCCGCCGCCGCGGGCGCCACATGCGGCAACTCTTGCTGCTCCTGGCTGGACGCCGACGGCGACGGTGACGGCGACGGCGAGCCTGACGCGCACGTGCACCTGCTGACGTGTATGCTGCTGGCCGACAGGTGCGTGCGGGGGGGGGGGGGCGGTGGCGGAGGGGGGGGATGGCGGGTGAGGAGCAGGAGGGCGGGGCGGCGGCGCAGCAGCGACAAAGCACAACGCCAATCGTAGGGAGCAGGCCGAGGCCGGAATCCGTCGCGTCTGCTGGCAGCGGGTCGGGCGGTGGCTGCCGCGTTCCACGGAAGGTCACGCCTTTCACACGCGCGCTGTACGGCACTGTGCCTCATCGTACCGCACTGCGCAGTACCTAACGCAGGACTCCTGTCTTGCGGGCCGTGTGCCTAACTTGCTACCATGCAACCTTGCGGGCTGTGCCACTCACCATGCCATTGTGTGTGCAGGTGGCTGATGGGCGCGTGCGCGCAGCACGCGGCGGCGCTGCTGGCGGCGGTGGGCCCGGCCAGTGGCCTCAGCTGGCGAGCCAGGGCGAGGCTGCTGTCGCTGCCGCCCGCACTCGCGGGCGCCAGCCCGCACCCGGAGGTAGGCTAAGCAATGCACAGTGCAGTGCTGCGCTGGCTGCGGGCTGTGGGTTGCATTGCGCGTGTCTTGTGATGTAGCTAGTCGCATACACGTGCGCGCGGTGGGTGCTGTGCTTGCTGTGGTATAGATGGGAAGGAGGTCCACTGCGGCGCGTGTCATGTACGTAAGCAACCTTAGTGTACCATATGTGTGTGTTTAAAGGAAACGACGTGTGTGTTAAAGAGCACAAGGAAAACGTTGCGCAAAGACAGTGTATGCGATGCAGCAAAGCGACGGTTTACGGATGTTACCTGAAGTTACCTCGCATACCTGCTGCGGTGAGCCGCCGACGTGTGTGTGTGTGTGTGTGTGTTCCTGCTGCGCATCGCCCCAACCAGATGGCAGACCTGACGGCGCGGCTGGAGGCCAGTATGAGGCGCAGCCTGAGGTGAGCCTGCCTGGCGGCGGGGGGGGGGGTGCAGGAGCAGGAGCAAGAGCAGGAGAAGGACTCAGATTGTACACAGGCACACACGAGCACGCATGGGCACACATGGTCGCACTGCTTCGCTTCCCATTTTGCTCTCAACACAAAGCGATGTGCAAAGCGGTTCTACAGGCCCTAGCGGGCGCACGCATGGCCCACGCTCCTGACACAAGCTGGTCTCAATGCGCACACCCTCCCACAGAATCCCGGAGCTGGCGTGGGAGGACCCCGACATGCGGCGGCTGGTGGCGGCACTGCCGGCGGAGCGCCTGGCCGACCTGCTGCTGCGCCGCCCGCACACCGCCTCCACACACACCAGCACCAACACCAGCACCAGCCCTGGCGACGGCGGCCTGCACACCGTACAGCATCTGCCCGCGCTCCTCGCCCCGTGCACCACCAACGTCATCAGCGGCGGGCGCTGGTGCGGCGACGGCTCCGCGGCGCAGCAGCTGGCGGTGAGTAGTGAGGACGTGGTGCTGAGCGCTCTGAACCACTGGTTCACGCACCAGCCCTTCCACCGCGCGACACACGGCGGCCGGTGCGCGGGCTGCCGCAACGCTGGAGCACGGAGTGCGGCTGCGGCTGCGGGTGCGGCCGCGGGCGCGGCGGTGGCTCCCGGGTTCTTGGTCACCGCGGGCGTGATGGAGCGAGGCGATGGAGTGATGGAGGAGAGCTCGGTGGACAGCATGGCCTTGGTGCCGGATGAAGAGGCGGCCGAGGCTGCGGCTGCCGAGGCTGCGGCTGTGTTGCTGCCGTGGGTGCGCTATGACCTGCTGACGGACCACTTCCGGGCCGCGGTGGCGCCCTGGCTGCCGGGGCTGTGCCGCATCAGGTGCGGAGAGGAGAGGGGGGCGAGGTGTCGAGCGGCGCCAACCCGTACGCAAGGCTGTCCATGCAACCCCGGCTGGAGTGGTTTGATCATGCGTAGGGCTAGTGGGGCCTGCAACCTGTGTATCCCGCTCTTGTTGACGCTGCATCACAACTCCGTATGTCCTACTTTCATCCCTCCTTTTGCTCGTCTCGTGTGTCCTCCAGGCTGCACCGGGAGCTGCTCGCCGCAGCGGCCGCCACCCGACCGGCAGCTGCCGGCAGCTGCTCCGCCCGTGTCGGCCGCTCCCGGCGGTCGTCACTCGAGCCCCCCATGGTGACGGCTGAGCCGCCGCAGGCCGCCTCCCCGCCCGCGCCCCAGCCCTGTGTGCCACAGGCCCAGCCGCCAACGCAGCCGCCGCTCCAGCCGCAGCCGCCGCTGCAGCCGCAACCGCAGCCGCAGCCGCAATCAGAGGGCAGCGCCTCGGGCCCAGCGCTGTGCTGCAGCAGTGAGATGAGCAGCCCTGCCGATGCAAGCATGAAGCCAGCGGCTCAAGCGGTGTGGGAGGACCTGCCGGCTAGCCCGCAGCGTGTCGCTGCCGGCACCGCCGTCACGGCGACGAAGCACGGACAGCCGGGCGGGCCCCAGGACCTGGCCCACAGCAGTGCAGTTGTGGTGGGAGCTGCAGTCAGCGGCGGCCGGCTGCCGTATCGGGTCATACGGCGCATCGACTGGAACCGGCCAGCCTGTGACGTGCGCATCGAGCTCACAGGCGAGTGCTGGCTGCGGCGGGCGGGGGTCCGGGTTCAAGTGCATGCGCTACCACACGTTAGTTGCTGGTGTAGTGTTGCGGTGCGTCATGGCCTTGCAGGCAAGGTCTGACACACCGGCACCCTCGCTACCCGTGCCCGCCACCCCCAATGGCTCAGGTGTCGGCGGCTTTGCGGGCGACGGCCGCAGCCTGGCGCCGCCCTCGCCCGCCACCCGCTCCCTGATGGCCGCCCTGCGGTCACGGCAGGCCGTGCTGAGCGGCAGCAGCGCCACCTGCAGCACCACCAGCAGTAGCACCTCCGGACCTGGCTGTAGCAGTGTCGGGTGCGCGGCCCTGCACCTCAGCCCGGGGCTGCACCTGGGCGGGTACCGCTGGCACCTGGCCACACGGGTCGTGCCGCTCGCGCGCAAGAAGCCGCGCCTCCCGCCAGCACCCGCGGCACCCGCTGCCGGGGCCCCGGCTGCTACAGCTGTTGCTACTGCCCAGGCTGCAGCTGACGCGGTCGCTGCTACTGCCGCCTGGCTGCCTACCGCCGCCAGTGCCTGGCTGCAGCTGCAGGTGGGGCTGGTGTGCTGCGCCCCGCGCTGCCGCCGCTGCTACAGCCACGGCCAAGGCTGCAGCGGCTGTAGTACGGCTTTGGCACCGCCGCTGCCATCGCCGCCACCACTCAACGTGGGCTGCCTGGTGCTGGGTCTGACGGTTGGGGCTGGCAAGCTGGCCTGGAGCAGGAGCTGGTCGCCATGTGAGCTGAGCCCCGTGGTGGTTGCGGCGGAGCCAGGGCCAGCGGTGGGTCAGGGCGGCGAGGATGGGGAGGCGGAGGAGGCGGGGCCGGAGGAGGCGTGGTGGGAGGTGTGGAGCGACATGGATGGAATGGAGCCGACCTGGTGGGATGCGGGCGGCGCCGCCACCGCTGGCGGGCTGCTGCGCCTGCACTGCGTGCTGCAGCTGTAGGCACACGGACCGCCCAGCTGGTCAACAGTGGTAGCACGGGAGCGAGCGCTGGGGGGCAGGAGACCTGCCGGCTGGCCGCACACATGCACACGCGCATGAGCATGCGCATGTGCATGCGTAGGGCGCGTATGGGTGCAAACGCTTCGTGAAGGGTCGTGGTGCGTGTGTTGAAGAAGAACGACAGGGATGCTCTGTGCGAGCGTGTGTGCGAGCGTGTGTGTGTGTGTGTGTATGTGTGCGTGTGCGTGCGTGTGTGCGTCTTTGTGTTAAAAAGCACAAGGAAACCTTGCGCAAAGGCAGTGTGTGTGTACGGTAGACGTCTGTGTGAGAGAGGAGAGAGTGGCGCCCATGTGCAACGACACATGGCAGCTGCTGGTGGTATGGACCGGCGCTTTGACCAGAAGAGCGGCAGGCAGCGAACCAGTGCTAGTGCTAGCGCTTGTGCTTTTGGGAGTTTACAATAAGCAACCCAGAGCGCGCTGCTAGTGCTTGTGGGGTGTCACCGCACTCTTGGGGGCTTAAAGCTAGGAGCGGAGTGGCTCGAAGAATTGGAACACAAGTGCACAGGATGCATCCGGCCTATCGTCTGGCACTACGGTACATGGTTCGGACTCCTGCGGCTGCAACAGGCCGCGGTGTATGGATATATCCTTGCATGCGCCATATCATACAGCCATAAGAAACACGTGTTTTGCACTGCAACGTGATGCGCTCAAGTGCGGGATCGGGCAATGTCGTGGGGGCACAAAGTGTACGGTATCATGGGATGACAGAGGCTGCCGGGCGCTGCGTGAGGCGGCCGCGCGTTCACCAGGCACGGGCGTGGGCAAGGGTTGAAAGGGCCATCCTGTACCACGGAGTAAGCAGGTGTATGACTAGGAGTGTCCGAGCAGGGACATGCCATTACGGGACCATTTCAGGGCCCCGGCGAAATGTATGGTACGGATCTTGGCCAGCTGCGTGGTGGGCCTGGCTGCAGGTGCCATGACAGCATGGTGTGTGGAGGGTGAGGGCCACGGGCTGTACTTGTTATGGGCTTATACTTGCAATGTGTTTCCACAGGTTGGCAAGCTTATCACTCGGGCCGGGGGATTCCGGCTGCATCGAATATGCAGTTTGTTAAGGATTACATCGCACAGGCTGGGCAGTAGTGGTGGCTGGGCAGGAGCCGCGCTGTGAGCAAGTTGAGGCCCGGCCGGTGTCTGGTTAGCAGTCTTTGCTGGCGAGCATAGCTTTGGGAGGATGTATTGCTGTTTGGTTTGCTGCCTGGCTGCCTGCTGTGCTTATGCTTGCCAGCGGACACGGCTGGAGACATGGCGGGTCGGGCCTGACTGCCTGTACAAATCGACCACGACCACGCCTATGTCCGGGAGATGAGGTAGACGCGTGCGGCCTCGCAAGGGAGGCGTGGCGTGGGCGCAGCCCACGTTTTGGGCAGAGCCCCCCGAGCGAAGCGATCCAGGGGGGCCGAAGCCCCCCGAGAATGCCCTGTCCGTGACTGCGTGCCCAGCGCTGCGTGCCCAGCGCTGCGTCTGCAAAAAGTGTCATACTGGCTATGTGCCTGTGGAAACCGACCCCGGCTATGTCCTGGCTGCGTTCCAGGTGGGTCTCTTGGGGTTCGCGTTGTCCCAACGCATCGCAGCCTTAGCTTGGTAGTCTGCGGCCAGTCCACGCCAGCCCAGCCTATGGCAGCCGTCTTGACCAAACGTTCTGCAAATGCTTCTGTATGGGCATGCAAGTGTGTGCGAGTGCTTGTGCTAGTGGGCGGAGTGTTCAGAGGGGCATTCTGGCGCGGAGACGAATTCTGGCTCACCCACATGCCGCCTGACGAAACTTGGGGACCCCCTTACTGACAAGTGTTCTCCGGTCACGGGAAAAGGGGCTGAGCGCCTTGACAGTCGGAGGCCGAACACACGGCCGAACAACCTCATCGCCCGGACATAGCCGGGGTCGGTTTCCACAGGCAGTCAGGCACATAGCCAAACCGGGTGCCTAGCAATCACGATGCCACAGCAGAGCCACCCGCAGCCAGAAGCAGCACAGTTGTCAACAGCCGCATTCAAGGCCGCGGCTCTGCATCGCGAGTGTGGCGTTGCGGTGTGTCTGTGTGGGCTATCACCTGGCCGGGCGCCCGGAGCGTGAGGAATGCGCATCAGCAAACTTCAAGCCAGCCAGCAACTTGTCGGTACAATAACTCCGGTGTTCGACCAGCCATGCACTTCTGCTTTGCCACTGCAAATTGTTTGCCGTCTGCTTGAGGTATGGGCGTCAGCTGCACCCTACGGGACCTCGCCAACCTGCCTAAACCCTGTCCGATCGCACACTCAAGGCCGCACTACCGTACTTGTCATGCCGCTACGCATGCCCTGCCAGCCCCACCGCGGACCGCTACCTATATAGACATCAGCCGGCTCGTCAGTCTGCGCGCTTGCGCCGCTTCTTGGGCGGTGCTGCGCTCTCCTCCTCCACGTGGCCTTTCCCGCCCCCTCCGCTACCAAGATGCGCGCATGAGCCCCCGCTGCTGCCGCCGCCGCCGCCGCTGCTGCCGCCGCTGCCGCCGCCGCCGCCAGCCTGCAGCGATGCAGGTCGCTTGTCGCTTGTGCCCCAGCAGTATCTCCACCAGCGCGTGCCGGATATTAGTTGCGGAGTTGACGTCACGTCCCTGCACCGTCGGGAGGGTAGAGTGAGTGAGTCCCACTGAGCCCACGACTGAAACTTGGGGACCCCCTCACTGAGAAGATGAGCCCGCTGCAAAAATCAGCCCGCCAACTTTCGAGGGATCCCCCTTTCGCCCAAACCGACGGACCGACCGCCAACTTTGATGGGCCATGAGTTCGTCCAGGCAGCATTCGATGGCCCCTGCGTACCTGCACGCTCGGGTTGTCCTCTCTTGTAATACCGCAATCATAACTTTGCACCCAGAACCCATTCCTCGTTGAGTCATCCATGGGGTCTGTTTCGGAATGGGAGAAGTGGGCTGAGCCACGTATCGAGTCCGAGAGCCACAAGCGTCTACCTCATCTCGGTCGAATCGTACAAGCACGGCCCGCCGTAATGTGCCCAGGCACGTCCCGCCGTCAAGCAAAGCACAGCCAGCAATCAACCAAACAGACGGGAAGATGACAATATCAGCCACACGCGGCACCCACACCTGACACCCTCCTGTCGCTCATGTTGCGTCATGCCCTCCTGCACGTGCCGCACGTGCCTCGCGTGTGTCCGTCCGTCGCCAATCAAGTGAGATTGGTGAGATGGGCGCGACGCTCACTTGATTCGGCAGTCCCCTTGGACTTGTCGCGCTCCGTCTATGGAGACGGAGCGCGACAAGTCCAAGGGGACTGCCGAATGCGCACATGCACAGACCTCCGGAACGACCGTGTCATCTTGCCACTACGGACTACGTGATGCCCAGCTACCATTATGCCCCTCCGCCGCCGCCCGCCTGACGGGACCCGAGATGCAGACACGCCATGGTCACCACAGCCCTACGCTGGGGCGGTTGGGTTTCTGCACTACCGTACAGAATCCCGACGCCAGTCCACTCGCCACCCAGCCGCCATGTGCATATGCGCTGCGCCCACACGTACATGCTTACATTCATTCCATCGACTGCTGCTACGGTACTCTTACGCCTACGCCCTGCCACACCTGACAACGCACATGCAAACACGCATCGTCAGCCGCTTGTCTCATCTTTCAAGTCCGAAAACGGCCGATGAAACAGCAGAAAGAATCCCGACACTCATGGCGGCAGACCGCTCACCACACCAGCCGCCGGCCTGCGGCAGCAGGCTGCGTCCAGTTGATAGCGCCACGCCGCCGCCAGCTCATGCCGGCGATCTGGTGCCGCGCAACAACCGCTGCGATGCCCGGTGACGCTACTGAGCGCTCACTGCTGGATGCGGTGTTCAGCGGCCGCACTGCGCCACGGGCTCGGGGACGGCGCCCTCCGCCCGCGGTGGTGCCGGTGCGGGCGGCGGAGGCTGCAGCGGCGCCTCGGGCTGCTAGCGTTGCGGCCAGCAGCTTGATGTCGTGCTCCCGCTGCAGCTGCTTGCGGTAGCCCACGCCCTCGGGCCACGGGATGTCCGGGTTCAGACATGCGGGATAGGTGGCCTTGCCCTCCGGCCCTGCCCACTCGAAGTCTACGAACCGCACCTCCCACGACGCCTTGTCACGCCGCATCAGGCAGTTGGGAGGCCTTGCGTCCCCGTGCACCATGCCCGTTGCGGCGTGCGCGCGTTCTAGCGCCTGCTGCACTGCGCAATGCGCCTCGTCCAGCTCCTCCTCCGGCAGCTGCGACAGCGGCCGCCACTGAGGCGCGGACAGCCACTCCATCTCCACCAGCAGCCAGCCACCGGGAAGCGGCATGGAGCGCAGGATCTGCAGGGGCACGAGCGAGCGTTTGTGCGCCGGGGTCTAACATGTCCAGGTGTGCCGCAAGAAACGGCAGCACAAGTGCGCATGCGCCGGCAAATACACGGAACTACTGGACGCCAGGTCAATCGCTCAGCATGAGCCTTCACAACTCGTGCATTCGGCTGACTATGCTGGCACGAACCGAACACGCAACACGCGCCATGCCAGGCCACGCGAAGGGCGCACAAGAGGGGAAACACGAAATGGACGACATGCATACACGCATACCTTTGGTGCCAGGCCCAGGTCCGCCCACTGCTGATGAGTCGCCAGGCTGTATCTCCGGCACAACTTGACAGCTACGACACTTTCATGCCCCCTGTCGTCGCCAGCAAGGCCCACGCGGTACGTGTGGTTGGGCGCGGCCAACGAACGCGCCGTCGCGGCCTGGTAGCGGGCGTCCATGGCAATGGGCCACGGGAGCTTCTTCTCGAACAGAGCCACGGCCTCCTGCAAACCCGCCAGCTCCTCTGCTGCCTCCGCGTCCTCCGTCTCCGCGTCCTCCGTCTCCGCGTCCACTGCCTCCGCTTTCGCGTCCTCCGCTTTGGCTGACCCTGCCTGCGCCACCTCATGCTCTGCCGCCGTGGCGTGGTCCTGTGCCAGCTTGCGCAGCCCCGCACGCAGCGCAGCCAACATGCGCGCCACCTGGATTGAAATGGGACAGGCCGAGGGGATGGGCGGGACAGGTGGAAAGGAAACACCGCATCAATTATCAGAGGCCCTCATCCAGAGCTTGCAAACTCTCTGTTTTGTTTGCGCACCGGCATGAGAAGGCAGTCGGTGACGGGGTGTGCCGGTAGCAAGTTGAGCAGCGGCGTCAGCGGGAAGATCGTCACGCGGTTCAGCCACGCCACCGCAGACAGCCGCACGTGCGGGCCAACTACCTGCACACGGCCAACAGGTGCAAGCTGTGTCAGTTGAGCGCATGTGGACATACCATGCTGCTATTGTACAGTTACAGCCCACGCACACGTTTACAGCGCACCCCACAAGCCATGCTGCTCAGATCGTCACGACTCCGCTGCCCTTTTCTCGACAGAGGGATAAGCACCAGGCGGTATGCCCAATGCCGCACACACAGGACCAACCTCTAGGAGGAAGGCGGGGCAGCGAGTGTACTTAAAGATGCTGGACTGCGCACGCTGCCGCCAGAAGTGCATGTGGTAGTTGGCACCCTGGAAGTGCGAGTCTCCCGTGCCGCCAATCCCTGGCTTGACCTGTCAGCGGCAGGAATGCATGCCAGCATACCAGCACACAGATGTACCAATTGAACTAAACGGGACGTACGTGATTGAAGCTGGGCGATCGGTGCATGTCAGTTGTGAGAGAGAGGATGCGCATCATGAGCGCCTTGAACTGCTGACATGGACCAAGCTAGAATACAGCCAGCACGTTGGGGACGAAGGCAGGGACTGGTCCAATAAGCCGTCACTTGCGCGCCGCGACCCTACCTCCGCGATCAGGAACAAGTTGGTTGGGTTCTTAGGCGAGTCACCCAGCGCCCAGCTTGGGCTCACGTTGGTGCCAGCAAAGCCCGACTTGATGGTCGTGACCGCCTTATCCGCCAGGAACCGCTGCAGCAGGTCTTGGACGCTTTTGGTTAGCTGCGCCTGCGCAGTGACGGGTTTTGTGCACAAGATCACGAAGTCACTAGACCACTGCTGGTGCCTTCTAGCTTAGAATCCACGCATGCACCAATAGTTATCTAGCCACAGCCACGTGTGTACGGTATGTGCGGAGCCCACCTCGTTCTCGTAGATGTCCGCACCGATGCAGCACAGCTGACTGGCAACATTGAGGACGGCCTCGTCCACTTCGTCGTCGCTGGCAAGCAGCTCAACCACCTCACCGAACGTGGGGTGAGCAAGCTCCGGCAGCAGTCCGCTGGACTTGTCCTGCGTGGGGCGCCAGTTCTGGATGAGTGGGCCCGCAACGGGGTCCAGCTGCTCCCGCTTCATGTTGGTCTTAGATGGCGGGTCCATCAACAACGCGCGGTCCAGGTACACCTGCGAGCCTGCGACAAACAGACACAATATAACCGGTACACGCTCCCGCGGGCGCCGTTCTATGCGGAGCACAATGCTCGGACAACGGAGTGCTGCACGGCAGTGCTGTCCCACACGCCATACTCACTCGACATGGTCGGCCCAAGCCCCCCGCTCAGCTGCGCCTCCTGAGTCCGCAGCTGCTCCTCCTTCGTCTGCAGCTGCTCCTTTTGCCTCAGCAGCTGCTCCCTCTCCGTCCGCAGCTGCAGCTCCTTCCTCAGCAGCAGCTCGTCCTTCCTCAGCAGCAGCTCCTCAATCGTCAGCAGCTGCGACTCCAAACCCGCGTTGAGCCCTGGGGTCCGGAGCTCCACAGCAATCTGGCCGAGCTCCGAGGCCACCCCTGAGAGGTTGTCCTTGTTGCCATTTATTGTGCAATCTACCTCCTCCACGGCGGCCAGGACTTTCTTAATTTCGCGTTCTACTTCTCTTCTCTTAATCGACAGCTTTTTCAGCGTATTTTCAGTCATCATGCCATGCTTTTGAAGTTGTGGCAGAGCCTATGAAGTTGCGGCAGAGCCTATGAGCCCAAGCTCGCGAAGTTTCGAACGTGCAGCGAGGGCTTGATAGTGCAGTTACTAGTGCTCATAACGCTCATCAGCAGGCGTACATTATACAGGCGCATGCAAAGTTAGGGCCCTTTGAAAAGTGGTTTGCCAATTGCACGGCACAATCCCCTCGGCCCCTCACGCGTCACCCGGTCTCCTCCGGGCGCCCGAAGCTCTACTGTCAGTTGCTCTGTGCTGCTTAACAATAGAGCTTGTACTAAGGCGTGACAACGGCGCAAATGGTGGGCTGGCGAGGGACAAGGGGTGTTCAGGCTGAGCCCCATGTAGCGCAAGGGTGTGCGTGTGCGATGGGACAGTGTTAAGGCAGGTTGGTGAAGTCCCGCAGGGTGCAGCTGATTCCCAGACCCCAGAAGGTGGCAAACAATTTGCAACGGCAGGGCAGGAGTGCGCGGCTGGTCGAACGCCGGAGTTACTGTACCGGAAAGTTGCTGGCTGGCTGGAAGTTTGCTGATGCGCATTGCAATTGATGTAGCGCAAGGTATATGGCGATGGGTACCGGCGACATGAACAGCACCCTTGCAAGCACATCCAGCGGGACTGGCCACTATGCCAACGCCGTGCCGAGGCACCGACATGCCCTGTCCCCGCCACGCCACGCCACCTTGCCCACGCCACTCCACAGTCCATGATATCCCAGATGCACCTCACCCACATCCCACGCAAGCACCGCAAACGGCTAGCCGGGCTCGAGTGCGGGACCCCGGGCCGCGACACATTTGAGGCCGGCTCGGGAACGCATGGTTTGGCTGTTGCACACAATTCGGACATTCTTGCCCCAAGACGTTGGACGCAGGCAGCACGCACGGCTGAGGGTGTTCTAGAGGGCTTCGCCCTCCCCCCCCCTGGAACGCTGGGGGGGCTCAGCCCAAAACTTTCTCCGCCTTCGGCGGATTTGGGGCCAGTTTCTACAGCGTAGATGGAAGATACGAGCACTGCACTGCTACCGCCACCGCGGCCGCGCAGTGCAGCAGGCCTTGGGTTGCCCAGCAGCGCGTGCCGCATGTTCGTGGCCGAGTTGGCGTCGTGACCCTACCTGGGATCGGCGCAATAGTTGTACATGGGAACAAAGTGAGTTCTGGGAGTTCTGAACCTAAGACTAAACGTTGGAACAAGCACACCATCATAGTCCAGTCAGCCGGGTCCTTGCATATGCGACACGACCTACCCACACTGTCCTACAGTGTTGGCACGACGCTTGGACGTGAACGTCAATGGGGGGGGCTGTGCGCGTTCAGGGGTACACGGGGGACGTTCGGGACAGTCGTTGCGGATGGGTGGGAGAGGACAGTTCGTGCGGGATCTGTGCGGCAGGCACGGTAATTGATGGGGGCGCCTGAAAAGACAGATGAGCCAGTGCGGACCGTGGGAGGGAGCGATTGGACTTGCTGTTCGCGCGACTGAAGAGGGAGGGATGGTCGAAAAAGGGGAAATCGGTAACGGTAATGGAGGGTCGGAGAACTTGGTTGGGCGAGCCGCCAAACGGTATCACCATCTGCAGGCAGCGCTGCCCGCTGCCGAGCAGACGCTGTCCAAACTTCGCACAAACCTACCAAGCAAACCAACAGCCAAACAGGAACGCTCGTATTAGCCCGTTGTCGTGTGATACTGTGTATGTGGTACTCTCCTAGGCAGGCCCCCGGGTGTGCCGCGAGTGACTTGCTTGTGCTGGTGCGGTGCACGTGCGGCGGCTGCCTAGGACTCGCTGCGGGTGCATTACACACGCGCGCAGCTACGCTGCCTGGCACCGTATGAGGGGTCCGGTCTGCTACATCCTGCGTGTGTAGTTGTCAAAAGACGCGCACTGACGGGGGCTATACTGCCTCCCCGGAGGCCTTGCAAATCCCCGCATCCGACCATGCATCCGCCAATTCCAACCGTGGGCCGCGATTGACCTGCCTGTGCTGGTGCGGTGCATATGCTGGTGATGTGATGTCGGTGATTACAGCATCCGCGGCCACTTCAGGTTCTCCTGGTCTCGGGGTTAGCGGGGCCCTCGGCCTCCCCCCCCCCCGCAGTCCAGGCGCCGCGCCCCCCCCGCACGGAGCGGCCACACAGGACCGCCTTCGCCCAATGCGTTTGCGACACTTGGTGTCAGCTGGCGGCGTGTAAGGGGCTATCGACCGCCGAAGCGGCCTCCCCTCGTCGAGAAATAGAACTACCTATCTAGCCATATGCGCCGCCGCCCAGCTGCACAGCGCGCGGCTGCCGCGGCAGCACCGGTGGCAGCACGTGCCGCCGTCCCCCTTGCCGCTGCTCGTGCCGCTGTGCCAGGCGCGTGCCTGCGTCCACCTCCTCCACCGCCGCCGCCGCCGTCCCCGCCACCGCCGGCTGCTCCTCCATCGCCGCGGTCGGGGCGCGTGAGCGCCGCCGGCCACGGCAGTCCCTCCTCCTGGCAGTAGGCGGTGATGAGGCGGATGTGCGTTGGTGTCGCGGTTCCTGTAGGAGTCCACACGGCATTAGCACGGAGGGTTTTAGGGTTTTAGGGTTGGGTTCCTGTCCACCCTGCCCCTTGTCCTGTCCACCCTGCTCGCCCTTGTCATGTCCACCCTGTACCCGGGCTGCAGCCATACTACCCGGGCTGCACCCATACTACCAGGGCTGAACTCATACTACCCCCACTTACCAGACTGTTCCGCAGCCGTTGCACTCTAGAACAGCACGTCGCCGCGTCCCGTTGTGTGGCAGGATGGAGCTTCTGCATCGCCCGCAGGCCGCAGTTGGAGCAGACCTGCTCGGAACAAGTCATACACAGAGGCCACGTGGAGGAGGACAGCGCGGCGCCGCCTTCAAAGCGGCGCCGGCGCGCAGGTTGAGACCTGCCGGTGTTGTCTGGTTAGCGACCTGTGCTGACGAGCATGGCGTAGCGGGCAGTCGGCTGCAGCGGCAGGGGTGTTTTCCTTGCTGTCTGGTTGGCCTGCTGCCTGCTGCACTAGTGCTTGATAGCTGGGCGCAACTGGGCACATATGGCGGGCGGTGCCTGTACACACCGACCCCGGCTATGTCCGGGAGATGAGGCTAGTATCGGAACCTTCGGCCTCAGACGTAGGACGTGGCGTGGGCTCAGCCCCTTTTCCCGTGACCGGGGAACACTTGTCTTGTTCGCTCACACCACGCCACACCACGCTCCGAAATCTATCTGGTACAGCATGGCTCTTCCCTTAACGAAGAAGGAAGGAGCCCCGTGGCCAGCAGCATCACTTGGATGGCGTATTTATGCTTCACATGGGGGGGCCACGCTCACCTTGGAGGTGCAGTACTCGTCGATGTTGACCACCTTGGCCGCGTCGCAGCGCGGCAGCAGCTGCTGCGTTGCCTTGTGCGGGCCGCGGCTGGGACGGCTAATGCAGAACTGGTGGCCGGTGCTGGCGTTGCCGTAGCCAACCGTCAGCTGCAGACGCGCACAGTGGAGCGGTGAGTACACAAAAGCAGCATTTTGTGTTGCTACCATACCAGGATACCAATAGCAAGATGCGGATACGGATCATCCTTATTTAAGGCGACATGGGGAAACACTGCGTGGGGTGCTCGAACGGGTTCCCCAACATCGTTTTGCACTTCATCCCTTCGGGGTTCCGGGAGCTCTACATGTATGTGTGCGTGTGGCTATAAGGTGGCAAGCAGTTCATGCGCGCTTCCCTACCTCTTCAACACCGGAGGCTGGCGGTGACTTATCCCGGGCCGCCGTGCCAGCCGTGCACGCACGGGCGGGTGGGCGCTATCAGTACCGTTATGGAATGGCGCATATCTGCACGGTGAACGAAGGACAATGATCAGTGCTGTAGATCGCTGGGCGCCGGCAATGTCTGAACGAAGGGCCGGCGCGAGTTATCGGAATGCCAAGGGAGCCGCCCTGTGGGGCGCGGGAGAGGAGCAGCGTCCTCGCAGCGTGCCGTCGTGGTGCAGTGGTATCGGGACTTGGTGGCCCTCCTGGCATAAATGTAGCCCCTGTATTGCACGAAACGTAACACATATCTAGCGTTTGGAAGAAGGTGCGCATGCGCTGCTGCAGCCTTGTTAACACGTCCTTGCATGATGGAGGGGGCGATCTTCCTCCCCGCACCAAGCTGCCCTTGGTACTCTCTATAGGCGACACACGAGAACATCAATACCAACTATCCTAAGCACGAAATGGACGCTTTACGTGTAGAATGCAGAAATGCAGAAATGACTCGTCGGGAGTAGCGCAGGTGCGCAGCTGCACACTGCAAAGATTTATGCTGTAAAACAGGTGCACTTACGCGTCTGTTCCTCCTGTAGGTTCTGTGCGAAGAAGAGCAAGACCGGTCTTCACCAGCTCAGCGCCTAGTATTTGGAGCAAGTGCTAGCCTTGAGCCTCCTAGCGACCAGTCTCCTTTGATAGCAGAGCTTTCGTCCTGCCAGGTGAGTGCTGGCGATTGCACGTCGACAGGGACCAAGCATAGCCGTTCTAAGCACTTTTATTGTGCTGCCTATGTGCAGAGCGTGATATATCAGGACTCACGCGCTCTTGGGCGCCTGGTTCGGCCCCGCGTGGTGCTCGATTCGCACAGCGAGTGCCCGTCCACGCTGCGGGCGTCGCTCATTTACGACTATTGGCAGCCATCGATTGACTGCAAGCTAGCTCCGGAGCAGCACCTGCGCATTCCGTTGGACGCAGCTTATCGGACCACATCTGCGTTCTTCTTGTCTACTTTCCTTACCCGTACTGGAGGGCAGGGGGGCGTCATTGCCTTGCCCGGTAGGCAGGAGTGGTCTGGAAGCCGGACAGCGGCGGCCGTCAGCCAGGAGGTGCAGCGGCAACAGTATTTTGCCCAAGCACGGCGGGCTTGGGAGGAGAGCGAGGGCAAGCACAGCCAAAGCCGGCATCCTCTTGCTCGTAGTGACGCGGAGTTTACGCTTGAGACAGGTGCGGGATGATCAGGGTCGAGCGCGGCTCCGTGGCGGGTTGAATTGGGGGAATTCGCTTGCCACAACCTGTCGCCGGCGGGACTGCCTAGTATGTTCTTGGTTCGAGATTCTTATTTTGGCCTTGTTTCGCGCGATAGATCTGGCTGGTCCTCAACGCGCAGGCCAGGAGTGGGCAGCATCGTCGCTGGCGCTAACGTTTAACACCAGCGCGGAGCTTCCGTGGCTGCAGCGTGTAATCCTGAAGCTACTGGTGGTACCGAAGGCGCCCGTTGATGTCAACGGCAGCGCGGCGGAGCAACCTAGCACCGAGCAAGGGACTGTAGCTATGGCGACTGCGTCCGCGACGCAGCCCGTGCCACAAGCGCACGTCGCGCGGAGGCGCACAGCAGATGGGGGGCCAGAAGCCGCGGAGGAAGGACAGGCGCTGGAGCAGCCGCCGACAGCGGCTGCTGGCGGGCCGCCAGTGGCCGAGGGGGGTGCGCCTGCACCGCCGGCAGGCGGACCCGTGACAGCAGGTGTAGCGATGCCGAATGGCGTCGCCTCTGCTTCGGGGTCACCAACAGGTGGGTCAATGCATCGGTAATAATCCACAGTTGGGGCACGCCGCGGTCTAGCGGGCAGGAGGCCATGCACGGGGGCATGCATGGGCTAATCCAATGTTCGCCTGCTCTAGCTCTGACTGAGGCCTTGCTTTCATTGCTTGACAGGGGGTTCGAGCGGCCGACAGCAGCCGGGCTCGCAGTCAGGCACCAGCGGCGGCGCAGGAGGTGATTCGCACGGCAGTGACGGCGAAGCGGACGGCGCGGGTGGCCGCGGTCCGCAAGGTGGCGGCCTCGGCGGCGGCGCCGGTCGGGGGACCGGGGCAAGCGGCGGCAGTGGTGGCAGCGGCAGCGGCAGTGGGAACGGCGGCGATCGCGAGGGTCCGGGACGAGAACGCAGCGGCGCGGACCAGGGCGGGCAAGGCGACAAGGCGGCGCGCAAGCAGAAGGCCAAGCGCGAGTCTGAGGTCTCGGAGGGCGAGGCCCTGGCGGTCGCTGCCGACGTGCAGTCGCCGCCGATGATTGGGGAGGATGTGCGGGTGATGGCGTCCGGTAGCCTCAGCGACCGTGACACCACAGGGCCACGGTCGCAGGCGGAGGGCGGCGGCTGTGCGCCGGCGGCGGCCGCAGCAGGCGCCAGCGACAAGCCCGCGCATGCCAACGAGCCGCAGGGGCCGCGCAAGGGCGGCAAGCAGCAGCAGCATCAGCAGCAGCAGCAGGCCGGCGGCTGTCCGCCGGCCGAGCCCAAGCCGACGGTCAAGTTGATACCTGAGAGCAGCGCCAGCGGCGGCTCGGAGAAGCGCGCGCCAAGTTCAGTGCCTGGGCATTGCGGCGGCGACTTGAACGCTACTGCAACGCGGCAGGGTATCGCCGCGGCTTGCACCAGCGGGTGCTGCGAAGGCGAACCGGCCTCGGACTCCTGCACCTTGCAAGACCAGCAGCCGTTCTCAGGCGCCGCGGTCTCTGCTACGGCGCCTGTCCTTTCGGTAGCCGCGCCCGCAGATCCGTGCGCGCGCGCATCCGCGGCCGTCCCCAGCGTTGACGTTGCGTCGCCAGCCGCGACAGGCAGCGGCCGCCCCGCGGCACCAGCACCAGCAGCGTTGGTCTCGCCGCAGACTGGCTCCAGAGCCGCGCCCTCGGCGCCTGCGGCCTCGCAGTTGCAGCAGCAGCCACCACGGGCGCCGCCCCAGGCGAACGGCACCCCTTGGCAGTCATCGTCCTCCGCGTCGTCGTCCTCGCCGCCGCAGGCGCAGCAGCCACATGCCGGCAAGGGCGCGCCCGCGGAGCCGCATCCGGCCGGCGCGTACCCGCACCCCGCCATGCCCGCCATGCACCCACCCGGCCCGCAGCAGCTGCACCACGGCGGCCACGCCGGGCACCCGCCCATGCCCAACGGCAAGCTCCGCAACGGCGAGGTGCTCGACCCAGCCGGGCTCCTCCCGCCGCAGCTGCTGCCCTTCCTAGGCGCCTTCTCGCCCCAGGGCCACAGCCCCTCCGCCGGCACGTCGCCGCCCGTGTATGGTGGCGGCGGCGGCGGCGGCGGCGGCCCGGGGCACGGTGGCCCAGGTGGGCCCGGGTACCCCAACGGCATGGACGTGGCGCTGCTGCAGCAGCTGCTGATGGCGCAGCAACACGGGCAGCACGGCGGTGGCGGCAACAGCGGCAGTGGCGGCGCTACCGGCGGCGCAGGCGGCTACGGCTGGCAGCAGCAGCAGCAGCAGCAGCACTCGAACATGTACCCGCACCAGGCCGGGCCAACGCAGCAGCAGCAACAGCAGCAGCAAGCCGCGCAGGCGCAGGCAGTGCAGGCGCAGATCATGCACGCACAGCAGCAGCTGCTGCAGCAACACATCTTGCAACAAACGGCCGCCGCAGCTGCGGCGCAGCAGCAACAGCAGCACCACCACCACCACCAGCATCAGGGGCACCACGTGCCGCAAGGGCTGGGGCAACATGGCCTTGCGGCGTCGGAGTTGCCGACGGACGTGGCCGGCGCTGGGCCTGGCGACGTCGCAGACGACGTTGGGCTAGGTCACACGCTCATGCCGCCGCCCATACACGCGCCGCTGCCCTCCCTCGCAGCCTCGCAGCAGCAGCATCAAGCGCCCATGAGCGCGGGCGCGGGCGACGCGGCCGCGGCTGGTGGCGTTGCGTGGGACGGCGTTGTGGTGCCGTCGACACGCAGCGAGCCGTCGTCGGCGGTGGCGCAGCCGCCTGTGGAGCGCGTGGGCCCGCCGCCGCCGCGAGTGCAGAGCCAGGGCAACATCCTGGGTTCACAGCAAGGAGGCGGCGGTGGCGGCGGCGGCGGCGGTGGCGGGCGCAACGGTGACGGAGGGCGGCGCGGTGAGGGCGGCGCGGCGGGGCGCGACGCCTCCTACCGCGGCGGCCGCACCAGCTTCAACGGCCAGGCAGGAGCAGCCGGGCCCATGCCAGGCGGTGGCGGTGGCGGTGGTGGGGGCGGTTCGGGGCAAGGGGCTGGGCCGAATCAGCAAGGCGGCTTCAACAACCGATCGTTCAACACAGGCGGAGGCGGCGGTGGGGGCGGCAACACGCGTCAGCACGGCAGCGGCTCGCACCCGTTTATCCGCGGTGGCGGCGGCGGCGGCGGCAACAACCGCTTCGCCGAGCCTGGCGGCGGCGGCCACGGCGGCTCGGCGGACAGCAGCCGCCCCTCCTCGCGCGGCCCCGGCATGGGGCCGCACGGCGGCGGCGGCCGCCACGGGCACGGCGGCGAGGGGATGCTGCCTGGGCCGCCCGACACCATCTCGCTGCCCGACCCCAAGGGCTCCTGCGACCTGGACCGCTTCATCAGCCAGGTGGAGCCGGTGCTGGCCTGCGACCCCGCCAAGCCGCTGCAGCAGGCGCTGCAGGAGCTGCGGCTGCGCGACCTGTGGAGCTTCTACTTCGAGCCCAGCCTGTACGGCAGGTGAGCGCGGGGCAGCGGGAGGCAGCAGGATGGATGGACAAAGAAGGGGGCTGGGGACGGGGAAGGGCGAGTCGTGGAGGCGGCGAGGGCCCTGCGGCTGGACGACGCATGGACGAAAAGCACGCTAGGGGTTGACGCGTAGGGGTTGACGCAGCATTGTAGGGGTGTTGTTGGTGACGGCGGTTGTACCGGCACACCCGAGACCCTTTCCGGAAAACGGCCGAGCTTTGCAAGGCCACTTCGACAAGGCTGGGGTTGTGTTGCTGGGGTTGTGTTGCTGCAGGATCCCGTGTCTTGCACTGGGCCCCATGCTCTCGCCCTCACCCACACCCTAAAGCGTGACCAACTTCCGCCCCTCATCCTGAACCCCACTGAACCCCACTGCCACCCCATGGTGCCGCCCCCACCGCCGCTCACAGGGAGGTGTTCACGCTGGGCGGCCACCGCGGCGCCTCCAACTCCTACTTCGTGCCCTACCTGTCAGCCATCCAGATATTCACCAAGGCCGGTCCCGGTGACGTGGGCGGCACCAACCGCCTGTACGTCAGTGAGGACAGCTGCGGCTGGCCGCGCCACATGCACCTCAAGTTCGAGTACTTTGAACACGAGCTGCCCTTCAACCGCCTCCCGCTGTACGACCAAATTGAGGCGCTGTCCACCGCGATGGCGGCCAAGGCAGCCGCGGCGCAGGCCCAGGCGGCAGCCGCCGCGGCTGCCGCTTCCGCGGCGGCGCCCGGTGTAGGCAGCCCGGGGAGCACAGATGGCAGCGGCGCTGAGGCCGCCGCGGCGGCAGCGCCGCAGGCAGGCCCCAGCCCAGCTGAGCGGGAGATGAATGGTCCTGCAGGGTCGGACGAGGCAGCTGCAGCGGCTGGGTCAGCAAGCGCGGCAGAAGGCGAGGAGGGCGGGACGGCTGCCGGCGAGGTGGCTGCCGAGGTTGGCAAAGCGGCAGAGGCCTCCAAGGCCGCAAGCCCCGAACAGGCTCGTCAGCAGCAGGCGCAGCCTGGCGCTGCAGCGGAGGCCGCCGAGCCCGGCGCAGCTTCATCCGCAGGTGCCGAGCCGAGCGCGGACGCCGAGAGCGATGCAGCGGCCGTGAAGACGCCTGCGCCCACAAAAAAGGCGCCGTCTGTGGCCAGTAGCGGCGGCGAGGCTACCGCAGGCGCTGCCTCGGCAGCCTCCTCCGCAGCCGACAGCCCGGCCGGCCCCGCCTCCGGCGGCGCAGCCGCCGCCACCAGCGCAGCCGGAGGCTCACCCGCCGCCTCCACCGCCTCCAGCTCTGGCGCCGCCGCCGCGGATCCCGCTGGATCCAGGCTGCTGTACGACATGCGGCTCCTGGATCTGCACCCCGCCTCCTGGTTCGCGGTGGCCTGGTACCCTGTGTACCGCATCCCGGACGCGCCGCTGTATGCGCGCTTCCTGACCTTCCACTCCTTCGGGCCGCTGGTGGAGTCGATGCGCAACGTGCACGAGCGCCTGGCCATGGGGCAGCTGGGGCCCTACAGCCACCTCACGTTGCCGGTGAGCGCGGCGGAGGAGCGGGAGGGATGGGAGGGGTGTAGCATTGGGCGGGAGGGTTGTAGCATTGGGTGGGAGGGGACATGGGAAATGGGTGAAGGGGGGGGGCCGTTGGCGATCCTATTGAGTTCGTTCCATCAGTTTCGAGAAGGCTGGTGTTGAGGTGTGGCGCCGGGGACAGGGCGCTGCGTGTGGACCTGGGAGCAGGCTATCTCGGAATGGGTCCTGATGCAGACAAAGGAGAGATAGGCTAGATAGCGCGTATTCGTTACTCCCCGACGCCGGATTGCTCCTTGTTCGCGTCACCTCTGACCCGGCCGCGTCTGCGCAATGCCACGCCTGTCCATTGCCGCCATGTCCCAAACTGACCAGCCATGCCTGGACCCTCCCCACCCGGGCTGCTGCGCAGGTGGTGGGCCTGATCTGGTACAACATGCAGGGGGAGCGCTGGATGGAGCCGCTGGACGAGTCCGCGGCAGCGGCCCAGATGGCGGGCGGCGGCGGGGCGCACGGCCCGCCGCCGCCGCCGCCGTCCGGCCCGGGCGGCAGCATGGCGGCGTCGCCCACACAGCGGCCGCCGCGCGGCGGGCGGCACGGCGCTGGCACGGACATGTGGTACCAGCACCTGCTCAACCAGCTGCAGGTGGGCGGCGAGGGTTTTAGGCGGGGCGGGGGGATGGGGCGTTTTGTGTCGTCTAACATTATGAGGCGCAGTGAGAGAGAGCTATGGGAGCAGACAGGAAGGGATGGTTGGGTTGGGGTTGGGGGCGAGGACAGGGTCAGCGCGACACGCCACTGCCAGGCATGGCTGGGCGGCATCGCATGGACCCAGGCCCCAATCGTACCCTGTGGTGTGTTTAGCAGCATGTCTTTAACAAAGGCGCCGCCATCCCCTTACGCACACTCACCCACCTCCACTGATCATGAATGCAACCCCCACCCACCCCCGCTCACCTGCAGGGTAACGCGGATCGGCTGGCTCGTGGCCTGAACCTCAAGGTGCTGGGGCAGCACGGCGCGGAGGAGGTGCGGCTGCGGGTGCCCGACTACGAGTTCTTCAGGGCCCGCGCATGAGCACGTGCGGGTGGCTTGAGCATGTGTGGCTCACAGCGACACCGCGGCGGGGGCGGCAGCGTGGACAGCTTCGCCAGCCCCAGCAGCGCGCCGGGTGCAGCAGGCGCGGCAGCGCCTGAATACGGGCCGTGCCAGCCCTGGAGATAAGAGCGGGAGCAGCGGCAAGCGAGCGCACACCCGTGGTGCAAAGGCGATGCCATGCGGCTTGGCAGAGCACTCTGCCGCGCAGCGGCGCATGTGATGGGTGCTGAGCGACAGCGCGCACCGACATCATACTTCGCGCGTGGTCCTTGGTTCCCAAGCGTGCAGCGGCCGTCACTTATGCTGCTGCGCATGTGTGCTGCGTGGATGGGGCGCGGTGCTGGGTTAGGGTGGCAGGGCTCCACCTCCCAGCCGCTTCCAACTCTGTGGCCGGCCGTGTGATGCTGCTCGCATGGGCAGTGCCGTGCGCTCTGCCCGTGGGAGCTCGCCCTACCCGTGGATACCGGGCTAATGATCGTCTCCTCCGCATGCCGCGCCGGGTGGGACAGACGTTTCTAAGAGAAGATATATGCGCGAGATAACAGCACTTGAGGTGCCCGGGGGCAACGTGTGGCGGCTAACAGACCAGCGCTGCCTGCCTGGCACGTAGGTTGCACGGCTGCGATATTGCACCCAAGCGCGAGCCCAAGGCCGTGCAGGTCCTGCCGTCAATGGCTCCGTGTGTGTGCGTGTGCCGACATGCCAATGCATTCCAGTTAGGTACAAACACCGAGTGGCTTCGGCACCGTGAGTGGTGCTGCCGTGGTTAGTATGTGTGTGCGTGTTGCGTCTGCAACATGTGGGGGCAAGGTGCCAGTATGGATGAGGCATGAAGGAGGTACGCGTAGAATGCCTTGTCGAGGAAGCAGCAGGCGGTGCAGCGCTGGAGTGGTAGGCCGTACACCCTTGCCGGCGGCACTCGCTGTCTGTCCGATTTCCTGAAGGGTGTTGTAGAGCGCATAGGTTTCGCCATAATTAGCCCCACGCCACGGCCGCAGAGGGCAGGATTGCGCGCGGGATGATTTTGCTGACAAAGGCATTTGGATCAGACCAGGACATGCTAAGAGAGAAGAGTAGCTGGGAAACGGTGTTTGGGTTTGTGTGCTCGCGTGTATGTATGTGCTTATTTGGGTGGGTTGCACTCAAGGGATACAAACCTTACCGTTACCGGCCCACAGTTACGTAGACCGGCCCACCGTTACGTAGACCGGAGGGATGTCGAGGCGGTGCGTCAGGTAAGCTTGGCGCAGATTCCGGAGGGGCGCGGGCCTGGAATCTTCCTGTCTCCGGCACTCGCACTGCCCGGCCCCCATGCACGACTATGGGACCTATCAACGTTTTTGCTTTCATTGCGTGTTGTGGTGTGTGTGGGTCTGTGTTTCCGTTTCGACCGGGCGTGCATAAGACTGTTGTGATGGTGTGCTGCAAACAGCAGGCGAGTTGCGCCTCGTGCGCAAAACGAAACATGCTTGCAAGGGGCAGTGCACTGTGCAAGGGGGCGAACACATGCCGAGCCACCGCCACGGCACACGGCAAAGTCGGGGCTTTAAGCGCCCCTTGATTCTTTTTCCTGCTGTAAGCTGGCCCCTTCCTCCCGCGCCGTAAGGCGTTTCCAGAGAATGGTGTTGTCAGCGCACATACTGATGATTTCCTAGTACAAGTAAGACCAGAGGGGTGGACTGGGTCGTGAGAAGCAGTGTCCGGGGGGTGTGGCTAGCGCATGTTCTGCACACAGGTGCACACCGGTGGTGACCTAGTTGCAGTTGAAGCGGCACTGCACTATCCCTACCAGTAACAGCCCCTGAAGATGGGCTCCGGGGGTGGGCGCCTGAGGGCGTTCTTCTTACAGCATGAGGCATGGGCATGAGGGGACTCGGGGCATTCGCACGGGATTTGCCGTGGCTCGGGCGGCGAGCTGAAGTCCAGGCTGGAGTCGCGCGCCAGCACATCCATGCACGTGTACTTGGCTAGAATGCTCATATTATAATACTTACTGCTGTTTTCCAAAAGCACCGATTGCAGTCGTCGTCTCTCGCCTCAGCGCGCTTTGACTTTATTCTGGCTTTTGACCGATAGACCTCACCTTCACATTACAATGTGTTAGTATATCATATCGTGACATTTCAGGTATTCTACCTACGCTGCGCTGTGTTAGGGCTTGGGGCCAGGGCCAAGTGGCGCTTTGGGGACCCTGGCCCCTCGGTATCTTTAAGGATGGCGGAAACAACTGACTTAGCAGAGCAGGCGAGTCTGGGCTTCGGGCGACCCAGGCCCTCGGCGCAAGGCGTGTGTGGGCTCCCTGTCCGTGCCCCTTGCAACTCGCGCACACCCCTGTACTCTTGCTTTGACGCCCCGCGCACCCCTGAAATGTCGCGCACGAAACTCCAGGCTCTGTCCGCCAAGGAGCAGGGCCTGATAGAAGTGATAAAGCTGCTACAGCACCCCGAGGACCTTTCGCGCCTGGCTGACATCACGACCGAGTATGAGTCGCGGCACCGGAGCGCGAAGGCCACCCTCAGCGCTATGGTGCAGTCGCAGGTGCGGGAATTGGAAAACCTGGGCGAACGGGTGTGGGAGTGTTGCATGTAAGAAGGAAACAGGCAACGGAGGCCGGGGCAGGGAGCGGGGCGGGTGGGGGTGGGCGGGAAGGCCACGCTGGCAGGCCCGGTGGAAGGCCATCGGGTGCTGCGTGCCGCTTTTACAAACTCAGCCTCCAAACCCAGCCCCCTTCCCGTAACATCATGGGCTCCCAAGCACACATGCCGCGCCGCGCTCCCAAACGCACACACACACACACACACACACACACACACACACACACACACACACACACACACACACACACACACACACACACACACACACACACACACACACACACACACACACACACACACACACACACACACCAGCTCGTCACGAACAGCCGACGCGGCCACTGCGGCCGCGAGCATGCCTAGCCTCGGTGCCGCCGTGGAGTGGGGAGCGGGAGGCCAGCTCCCGCCAGCCCACGGCGCACACACGTCACACGCACACACACCAGCTTGACACGCGTCTGGAAACGCTGCAACCGCCGCCCGCCACGTCCCCCATGCAGCCTCGACCCCGTTTAGTCGCAGTGCCACCGCTAACTCGCCCTCTTCCAATAGTGTTATTGTACTTAGTGGGCGGGATTTGGGACGCGTGATACCTAGCTTGTCTGCTGCACGCCGCCTCTCTTATCGCCGTTGCCATTCACATGCCCGTGACACTTCCTCGCTGCCGCCCTATGCCCATGCTTCCACCTTTGCCTATAGGTGAGCTCGACTACGACCAGCGGGCGGGAATCCGGGAATTAGGCGTGCTGGGTAAACGTTGTTTAGCGCGCCCAGGGTGCGGAGCATGGACGCATACAGGTGCATCGCGGGGTCAGGCCGAATGGTCGCCCGTGGGGTTCCAGGCTTATCGCGGGTAAGTATGACTACCTGGGTCACGACAGTCACGCGACGCTCGGTAAAATGGTGGGTATCGGTAAGTAACTCCGTCGCGTCATTGGGCGGGCTTTCGTTTCGTTTTTTAACACACACACACACACACACACACACACACACACACACACACACACACACACACACACACACACACACAGTCCTACGCGTAATGTTTTCCTTGTGCTCTTTAACACACACACACACACACACACACACACACACACACACACACACACACGCCAGGTTGAGGCGACCCGCCTGGGCATGGACTTGCTGGAGCGGGCGCACCGCCACATCACAAAGCTGCAGGCGGCGCTGGACCGCATCGACAAGTGCGTGCGGGCTGACGGGCTGACGTGCCGACGTGCTGCCGGGCCGACGTGCTGACGGGCTGACGTGCTGCCGGGCTGACGTGCTGCCGTGCCGACGGGCTGCCGTGCTAGGACCACAGCCGCTACTGCATTCGGGCGCGGGAGAGGGGAGGGGTTTGCACGGGCAGGCGGATGGTGCGGTGCGGGCAGCGGCGGGGGTGGTGGAGGCGGGGGTGAAGGCAGCTCACAAATGAGGCAGTAATCGAAGGGAGTGAGCCCCAAATGTGCCCCGTGCTGGCACCGCATGCCTCAAAGAAGAAACCCTCGCGCGCTGTGCTGTGTGGCGGGCTGCCGGTCCAGGCTGTGTGCCGAGTGTGCAGACCTGGTCCACCACCACGACAAGATCAAGCTGCTGGCGCTCACACACGGCAACGTCAAGAAGGTGAGTGGCGGCGGCGTTGTGTGCTGGGGGGGGGGGGCGCCTGCAGCTCGCACCGCGCTTGCGGTGCATCAGTGCCTGCTCCGCCCTGCCGCACCGCCGTCCCTTCGTGTTTCTTGTGGCTCACTGGGCATGGTCAACCCTAACTCCGCACTACTCTTTCCCTAGCCTGCCTGCATAACCCCCTTTCCCTTCCTTATACAAACCAACATCCCTCTAACACACACACACACACACATACACGCACACAACTCCCACAGGTGCTGTCGGAGATTGAGGACATTGTGGACCTGCCCTACCGCGCAGACCACTGTTGGGAGCTGCTGGAGGTGGGCGCGGGGGTGGGGGGCACAGGGCGGGGGGCGCGGGGGGGGGGGGAGGAGTGGCGTAGGTGCGGTTGTGGAGGGGGTAGTGGAGTGGGTGGTGGAAGGGGGCGGGGAGGG
>NC_057020.1:6793181-6804359 GCF_000002595.2 Chlamydomonas reinhardtii
CTCGCCGCTGGCGGACCCAGACAGCCTGCCGGGCATGGTGGGGCGGGGGCTGGGGGGGAGGGAGGGGAGGGAGGGAAATGTGCCCGAGCCAAGGAATCGTCGCCCAACACAGAGATGCAGTGCGAGCTCCGCGTATAACCTTCGGCCTCAGTCATCAGGCAGGATGGAAATGCTGCATAGGAGAGAGCGAGAGGCGGGGGGGGGGGGGGCGGGGCGGAGCGGGGCGGGGCGGGGCGGGGCGGGGGCACCCCAGGCAGCACTCCTGAAGCAGGCGGGCACAGCAGCACCAGACCGCCATGTGTGTGTGCCGCGCGCGTCCGCCCGCGCCTGCCAACCTGCCGCCACCACCACCTCGCCTGCGCAATCGCCCCGAAGCCCCTCACCCTCCTCTGCTGCTCAGCTCCCCCCCACACCACACCTGCTGTCTACCTCGCTACCCTTCTCTGTACCAATCCTTGCAACCCCCCCCCCCGCTTCCTGGCTGCGCCTTCACTTCTTAGCTGGTCACGAAATGGGCAACCCCGCCCCCCACCCACGTGCGCCCCCTCACCCCGCCCCCTGCAGGTGGTTCTGATGGAGAGCTATGTGAAGCGCATGGCGGACACCGTGACGCGCTGGTACACCAACATCCTGGACGCAGACCTCAGCGTGAGACCGACACCTGGGGCGGGGGGGCGGGGGGGAGGGGTGCCCTGGGGCGTGTTGTGTGTGTGTGTGCGTGTGCGTGTGCGTGTGCGTGTGCGTGTGTGTGTGCATCCCACCAGCCCACACGAGGAAACTATGTGCCCAGGGCCAACGGAGAAGCCACATCATCATCATCAAAAACGGGGCACTGGCTGGGGGCGGCGGGGGCGGGGCGGGACTGTCCCTTGCGCTCTCGCACACGCCGCCTCCGAGCAGGGGTGCCCCTGCCTCCGAGTGACCCCCAGTGATGGCCCCCCCCAAAAAAACAATCCCACACCCCCCTGCCCCCCCCCACCACCACCACCAACCCCTACCCCAGTCCGAGCCCAAGGTCCGGCCCGACGGGACGCTGTGCACCCTGGGAGCCACCGACTTCTTCCGCATCCTCAACGAACAGGTCTGTGTGTGGGGGGGAGAAGGGGTGTGTGTGTGTGTGGATGCTTGTACAGAACGAGTGCGTGTGTGTGGTGTAGACGCGGGCCTCGCCGCCCCTTCGGGCTGCATCCGTACCCGTGTCGGTCCGTCCACACTCGTGACACTGTACGGCAAGACTTGGCTCCACGTGCCCAACCCCTCCACACAACCCCCTTCGCCGCTACCCCTCTAGATCGCTATCATCACCGACCTCAACGAGCACGGCGAGATCATGCTGCAGGTGTGTGTGTGTGTGTGTGTGTGTGTGTGTGTGTGTGTGTGTGTGTGTGTGTGTGTGTGTGTGTGCGTGTGCGTGTGTGTGTGTGTGTATGTCTTTTCACAATACGCTTGCTGTTGGAGGTGCCTGCATTTACCAGACCGCACCGCCTGTTGAGACCGCACATAACGCAACACCATCCGAATCACACGCACACGTCCTCCTCAGCCCACACCCCGGTGACCCCACCCCACCCCGCCACGCACCTACCCACCACCCACTATCCTTCCCGCCTTCTGCACTACTTTTCCTAACTACGCCTTCACTGAATTAGCCATGAATGTAACCCTCCCGCACACACAAACCCTACAGACCGCCAAGACCGCCCTGCGCATCATGGTGGGATTCCAGGAGGCGCAGAAGGACGTGAGTGGGCGCACACACAGGCGGGGCCGTGGGGGGGCTTACCGTGGGGGTTATCTTCGAACATATCCCGGAAGGAAACACTTGCGCTGCAGGCAGAACCTGCAACCGCATATGCGAGCTACTGTGGGGCCGGGGTGGTGGTTTCACCTGAGCGGCGAGTCCTTGCCCTCTTGAGACCTATCTCATTGGGCTCGGGCAAGTAATCCCTCCTCCCACACAGCGGCGACAAGTGCCCAGCCATATTTATCAGCATCATCCTCACCACCATCCTCGCCACCCCCTGCCTGAGGTGCTGCAGGTGCTGGGAGGCTACGGCCGCGAGGGCGGGCGCAAGGGTCTGGGCCTGGAGATGGCGGTGGCGTTCCTGAACAACGCGGTGCACTGCCACGACCAGTCGCTGGAGTTCGCGGAGGACGTGGGGAGGCAGCTCAAGAAGGAGTACAGGTGTGGGGGAGCGGGCGGGTGGGTGGTGGGTAGGTGGGGGGGTGGGTGGGGGGGTGGGGGGCGGTCACTGCCTCAGCCACCCGCGCAATACCTGCCCCTCCCGCCCCCAAGCGCACACACAAACAAGCACAATTGCACACGATTGCTGTCTGTGACATGCACATCAGCAGACAGTCTTTGCACTCTCTCTTTGTGCTTTTCACTCACGCGCAAACACACATACACACACACACACACTGACACGTAGGGAGCAGCTGGATGTCGAGACAGTGTGCCGTGGCTTTCTCGAGGTGGCCAAGGTGGGCGGCGGCGGTGTGCGTGCGTGTGTGTGTGTGTCTGTGTGTGTGTGTGTGTGTGTGTGTGTGTGTGTGTGTGTGTGTGTGTGTGTGTGTGTGTGTGTGTGTGTTTGTGCGTGTTGTGTACCCACAGAAACAAGGTCGAGCCGCGTTCCGTGTTCCTTAAGCCCCCTCGGTCATATCGTTGGAATGGCCGAACCTCCCTCCGCCCTGGTTCAGCGGGTCCTGGAACTGCCTCCCAGCCCCCGTTGCTGAACTCACCACACGCGCCATCACCCGCGCAGGTGGCCGCCTTCCGCGCTGTGGTGGTCATGTTCAATGACCCAGGCATGAGCGGCCAGCTCAAGGGCCTGTACGGCACCGGTCCGGGTGACACCTACCTCTCCGGCCGCGTCACCAGCACCCTCATCGCCACGCTGCGGGACTACTTCTCAGACATCAAGGTGCGCGCGTGCTCGTGTCATCGTGTGTGCATGCATGGGTGCGCGTGTTTGCATGAAGGTGAGCGCGTGGAGGCACGGGAGTGGATTACTGGACACGTCTTTGCTGCAGGGCTGGGGGCCTGACGTTCCGTGAGCAGGGGTGTGGGGGCCGGAACACCGGCATTTGGTGTCGCTGTGGTTCGCCACTGGAGACCAAAGCTGGCATCCGTCATTCCTGCGCCACCAACCCACCTTGCGGGCACGCGCACCTTCCATCACCGCACACGCCGCCTTCCAAATCGCCCTCCGGCTCTGCGCCCATTCGCCCGTGCCTGACCGGCACGCACACACGCACACACACACACACACACACACACACATGGCGTTGACTGGGCGGGCTTTCGTTTCAGCTTGTAACACACATACACACACACATTCCTTCCCTTGTACTTCCCCAACACGCCAACGCAGACCTGGGTGACCCCCTCTTTCGTGAAGCGGGTGGCTGAGGCGGCGCTGGAGGAGCTGGTGCGCCGGGCAGTCAACATCTTTGCGGTGGCGCCGCCGCAGGTGGGCGAGCGGCACGGGAGGGGTTACACTCATAATTATTAACAGAAAGTGAAGGCGTAGCCAGGAACATTGATATAGCAGGCAGGGGTGGGGGCTGTGGACGGGGGGTTGGGGGCTGTGGGGCCATGAGGGCCAGGCGCACACTCCAGGCCTGACACGGTCGCCTATGAAGGGACTGCCGGCGGCCACTTGCGCCCCAGCCGCGCCCCACACTTCATCCTCCTGTTCCCGCCTCCACCCATTCATCCCCTCCAAGTCCCCTGTCGGCATGCCTGCCCTGCCACCCTCACACCCACCGCGACCCGACACTCGCGCGCGCGCGTGTTTGGCGGCTTTGTTCCGTTTGTTTTATGTTTAACACACACACACACGCACACACACACAGTCACACACACACACAGTCACATGCACACACACACACACACACACACACACACACACACACACGCTTGCCCCTCCCCAGGCCTCTGAGCCGCTGTCTGCCCGCATGGAGTCTGACGTGTCCGACCTGAGCGCCTACTTCGAGGCCTACGTGACCAAGGCCGACCGCCTGCGCAAACACCTCGAGGTGCTGGCCGACCTGCGGGAACTGCTGGTGGCGGACAGGTGGGGGGTGGGGAGGCGGGGGAGAGAGGGGGAGAGAGGGGGCAGGGGGTAGCGGGGATGGGGCGGAGGGAGGAGTGGGGGGTGATCGCCGTTTTCAGGGAGGAAGCTTGAGAGGCGAAGATGCATGGCAAGACAAGCCTATGGCGCGGCGGGGGCGGGGGACCCTGCATGTGTCCCTCGGTCATCCCCGCACCTCGCTCGCTCGCTAGCTGCTCCGCCCTTTCTTGGCCGTCTCCTCCTGCCAAGACCCTGTCAGTCTACCTTCCCTGTCTCCCCGCTGCCCCCTCCTCCCCTCCGCTACCGTCTACCAATTCCTTAGCTCATCATGATTGTAATCCCCTTCCCGGCCCTCCCCCAACAGCCCTGAGACGTTTGCCCTGGCCTACTCCAACCTGCTGGCCTACAACGACAAGGCCTTCACGCCAGAGCTGGTGGCCAAGATCACGAGCAGCTGCAGGAGCGACCTCACCAAGAAGCAGGTGCGGGGAGGGAGGGACGGGGGTTGCAAGGATTGGCACAGAGAAGTGTAGCGAAGTAGACAGCAGGTGTGGTGTTGCGTGGGGGGGGGCTGGAGGGCAGAGGGCCAGAGCCGTCCATGAACGATGGCCGTTGGGGTGTGGGGGTCTGGGAGGAGAAGAGGGGAGTGGGCAGGAGTGGGAGAGGCGTGCACCTAGACGGCGGGAATGGCGAGGGACCATACAGCTGCAACTGGGTTGCAACAGGGGTGCAATGACTTGGGGTGACTTGGGGGCCATTGAGCATGAACATTTCATTATGTGGGCCCTGGGTGCTGCCCTCTGCAAAGCAACTATGCCTGTTGCTGCATGCACTATCCATTTATTGCCGATTGCGCTCGCTGCTCACACCTATACACGCACTCCCACACACGCACAGATCTCGGACATCAGCTCGCAGTGTCGGGACCTGTGGAAGCAGCACGAGGCGGCGGCCAAGGCGGCGGCGGGCGGCGGCGGCGCGGCGGACAAGAGCGACGGCTGGTGGTTCGGATGGGGCAAGAAGGGGTAGGGGCCAGCAGGCGGGTGGCGCGGCGGATTGGCGGGGCGGTGGAGGGGTGGCAGCGGCATCGTGCATCGCGACAGAGCTGTGTTGGAAAGCAGCGGAGGGAGGTTGCAAGGGTTTGGGGATGTCGAACGGTGTTATTAGGTCCGGGTTCCTCAGTTGATGCCGGCGCGAGGCAGGCATGAGCAAGCATGAGGGCTGGGGAATGAGTGAGGAGGGCACGGCGCGGCGGCTGATGCTGTGGCCGAGCAACGCACAGCAGTCTGGCTCTTCACGAAGTTACCTGTTCTGGCGATTGGGTATGCGTGTATGATACATATTTGTCAGGATCGCATATCCTCTGGATACACCACACATCAGCTCCTCCAGCAGCTTCGTCACCGCAAGCTCCTCTGCAACTTGCAACAACGGCCACGCGTCTGCCCTGAACGAAACAACTCCAGCGAACTTCGGGCAACAATATTGTCAGCCATGCATATCTCGTACCTACCGTCCATGTGTGCCTCAGACGCCAGAGCGCCGGTCCAAACACACGACTCCGTACTCATCCACAATTTCAAATTGCAACACCCGTATCCAGACACGCATGACCACACTGCAGGCGCGCCGCACAGGAGGCCGCGACAGGCTATCCAACCGAGCAGCGTCAGACAGCCAGCGTTTTAGACCCACATGGAGCCATCAGGCCCTTCCTCGTGTGCCGCACACCACGTCTTTCTTTCATGGCCTTCGCTGGACTAAACATTCTTGAGCGAACAAATCACGTCGGCCGAGGATGGGTGAGTGCCTTGGGCAATATAAGGGAGGTGGTGGATTCACGCACTCGGCAGCGCACATCCGGCGGTGGTGGTGGCGCGTGTGCAGATATTTTGATGCCATGGTGACGACAACAACTCGTCTGACCCAGCATCCCCCTCACCTCCACGACACCTAACAATTATTATGTATGCGCCCCTTGATGTGATATAAACACCATGCAACCCACCCTCACCAGCCCACACGCGCAGCTGCCAGCAGCCCTCCCAGCCCTCCGCCCCAATACATAGCAAGCCAACCAGAAGCCAAGCACGCACACCGCCGCCCGCACCGCAATGCCCCAGCCCTAGCCCACACAACCCCACACTGGCATCACTTGCTGCCGCCCTTGCCCCTGCCCGCCTGCGCCTCCGCCCCCGCCTCCTCCGCCTCTGCCTCCGCCACGGCGCGCTTCATTGCGGTGCTTGTCTTGGTCAGCAGCGAGGGCTTGTCCGCCACCAGCGCCCGCATCTGTGTGTGCAGGATGCGGGTGCTGTCGGTTACCGTGTGTTACGTTATACTAGGTGTGTGTATGCGTGTGTATGCGTGTGTCGCGAGTGGTTTTGGCTCTGGAGTGGCAATCCGTGCGGGAAGTCCGTACGGTACAGTAGCGCGCACAACGCGCCCCGCACCATACGCACGTCTCCCTCTCCTCTCCGCTCCCAAGCCCCCACCTGCCCCGCCGGCACCCCGGCCAGCTCCGCCAGCGTCTTCAAGCGCTCCGCCAGCACCGGCGCCGGCGAGGTCAGCAGCGCCGGCACCTCAGCCGCCACCTCCACGGCCCGGTCCCGGGAGATCTGTGTGTGATGCAGGGGAGGCGTGTGTGGCCGCGTGTATGTGTGTGTGTGTGTGTGTGCGCGTGTGTATGAGTGCATAATCCGTTGACTCGGGCTGCTGTGCAGCGATCAGGGCGGAGGTGCGTTAGGGGGCACGGGGGACAAGAAGCGCCCTGCCCACACGTCCTGCCTCGTAGAACTCCGCATATGCCACCCCAGTGACCCCACCCTGCACACGTCCGACGTCCGCCCCAACTTGTATGGACGGCTACGCCCCGCCTTCCGCTTCCCACCGCCACGCCACGCCCTCACCTTGAGCAGCCCCCGCAGCCCCTCCAGCCCCTTGTCCACCTCGCCCTCGCCCAGCAGCACCAGCCGGGGCGCGTTGAGCACCACGCGGCCCAGTCCCTCAGCACCGCGCGGCACCTCCAGCGCCTCCGCCAGCTTGCGCAGCCGCGAGCGCATGGCGTCGGCCGGGACCAGCAGTGCGCGCGGGTGGCGCCGGACCACCGCCACCACCTGCGCGTGTCGCAGTCCTCTTTTGCTGACTGTGGCCGAGTGACAGGCGCGCACTAGACGCGGAGGACGGGGCGTTTCAGGGGTACCTGCAGTCCTGAACCCCATTCCCCGCATGGCCGCGGCGGTGGCCGCAGTGCGGTCTGCTCTCTGCGTTTCCTTCACAAGGCCCTTGCGCACCCCCGCCCGCGCCCCATCAAACCCTGCACACACGCACACGGACACACACACACACACACACACACACACACACACACACACACACACACACACACACACACACCACACATACGCACACCTCACACACATGCGCACCACACGCACACACACATGCACACTACACACACACAACACAACACACACACACACACACGCGCGCACCATGGCGGGATCGCTCCGTTTGTTTTTGTTTAACAAACAACCACGCCACGCGACCACGCACCTGCGGCCGCGTGAGCCCCAGCTCCGCAGCCAGGGCCGACGCGCGGGCGCTCAGCTCGGCGGCGTTGGCGGCCAGCAGCGCGGGCTCGTGCACCGCCAGCTGGGAGGCCAGCTGCGCGGGGAGTGTGTGTGTGTGTGTGTGTGTGTGTATATGTGTTAAAAAATGAAACGAAAGTGTATTTTGTGTGTGTGTGTGTGTGTGTTGACAACAGAGCACAGGGGAAGGAAACACGTGTTTTTTTCGTAATGGTAGAGCCGTGTATGTGCGTGTGCGTGTGATGGGGTTGCATGCACACTGGGATAGGCGAAGGCGATGATGAACATGCGAGTGGGCTCGGTAAGATGGGTGCACATACACTTTGGCACGCCCTAATCTCCTCGCCAACCAACCGCCAGCCGCTCACTGTGTGTCGAATGTTCCGGAAATGCTTACCCCTTACGTCGTGCCCAACCACCACTGCCATGCCAATCCGCTTAACCTCCACAGCCATCCGCGCCTCCCGTTTGTGCCCCCCGCAGCCTCAGCCTGAGCCTGAGCCTCACCCTCGCCCACACCCCCAAACCCCCTCCCGCAGCCCCGCACCGGCACCGCACCTGTGTGTCCACGTTGAATGTGCCGCACAGCCCGCTCAGCCGCGCCCGCAGCACCTCGGGCGAGTGGCTGAGCAGCCCCGGCTGGGCCGCCACCAGCTTGCGGGCGGTGGACACAGGCACCAGCAGCAGCGACTGCGCGGGAATGTGTGTGTGTGTGTGTGTGTTTGGGGGGGGCCGAGGGATCGGCGAGGGGGAGGAGGAGTGGTTCCCAATATGCAACAAGAGACAGGTATAGACATAGGCAACGTTAATGCCGGCGTGGACAATCCACAAGTATGCAGTGATGACTGTCTTCGGGGTCTGACGTGCTACGCTCCGATCCCCCCTCACACACGCACAGTCACCTGCAGCTCCCCAAACCTCGCCCTCAGCTCCGCCGCCGGCACCAGCAGCACCCGTGGCTGCCGCGACAGCAGCCGCCCCGCCAGTGCCAGGTCGCGTTCCGCCTGCCGCGTCAGCCCGCCCGGCGCCGAAGGCGCTGCTCCTGCTCCTGCTCCTGCTGACGATGATGATGTAGAGGCGGGTGTGGACAGGCCTAGGAGCTCCGCAGCTGCCTGGAAGGAGGCGGCGGCGGCGCCCACTGACAGGCGGCCCAGCTCGCGCTCCGACGCCAGCAGCGACTGGGCGGTGGCGGGCGACACACGCAGCAGCGCCGCCAGGTCGGCAGCCTGGTGGGGTAGGAGGGGAGGAGGGGGGTAAGGGTAGGAGGGGGGTTAGGGTAGGAGGGGAAAGGGAGGAGGGCAGCAGGTAAGGGAGGGCAGAACGGCGGTTGAGCGGGGTTGGGTGCAGCAAGCGCAGGTGCCGGATGCATGGCATGCTGGTGCTGCCTGACAAATTCACACAGACAAAGCTCCTACCTTGAGCTTTGATTTGGGGTCCGACTGCTGCTGCTTGCCACCGCCTCCGCCCCGGCCGCCACTGCCCCCGGCCGCCGGCGTCACCACCGCCCCTGGCGGCGCCTCCCTGCTCGCCAGTTCCTCAGACACCTCCTTCATCCCCGCCACGTCAGGCGTTGCCAGCTGCCGTAACCGCTCCATCTTGGACGCAGCACCGCTTGTGCTATTGCCGTCAGCGGCGGCTAGCGCCGCCGGCGGCTGCGTCAGCAGTAGCAGCAGCGCGGCGGCGGAGCGGGCGTCGCCGCCAGGGCTGTGTGGGGGCTGCAGCGGCGGCGGCGCGCCGGGCATGAGGGAGCCCTGCAGCACCACCGCAGAGGCTAGACTGGCGAGGGCGGCGCGCCATGCGGTGCGGGCGGCGTCGCCAAGCGGCAAGCTGCTGCCTAGCTGCTGCTCAGCTGCAGCCTCAGTCCGGTCGCGCCGCTGGCGTGGAAGGGGTTCCGGGACTCGGCCGCTGAATCCTGGCGCGCCGGCATCGTGGCCTGCAGCGGCGCACGTTTCGAACGTCAAGCGATGCGCACCGCAAGTCTTTGCGGAAGACGCAGCCCGAGCTGCGCGCATTCAACAGGCGCCGAAAACCTACCAGCAGAAGGCTCCTGTGTTGCTGAATTGCGTCCGTCAATTGCATGGGCATTGCGTGAATGCGCCGCAATGCCATTCACCGTCAACGCCTTCCGCTCGCAGCCACGGCAAACAGGGCCCCGCCGTGCTGTTGCCGTCTTTGACGTTCCGGCATGTATGGTTTTCATACTGTCACCAGAATGGAAGTATTACACAATGCGCTTGCCTGGGCGCCAAGGAGAAGGAGACTGCACGCGCAATGAATGCAAAACCCATTCTTGCTCGGTGCCCCCTTTCTGCAGCTTCAATACTGCACACAGACAACTTAACAACCAACAGACAAACTTGAACATCATAGGCCCTCCAGGCAAGTAAAAGCGTGGAATTGCGTTCCGGCCGCGCGCCTTCCTGCACTCTGGTTCTATACCATACCGATTGCATCTTTGCACTTGCGTGCCAAGACTGCGCTCTAATTCAATTAGGGTGATGCGGGGCCTCGCCGCCGCGTGGGGGAGCGCTCCAGCCTGCCCCCCGGCGCAACTCGCAACCACACTTACACCGGGTCCTGGTGGGGCCAGCCTTCAAGCGGCTCTGGGCCCAGCTCGGCTAAAGCCCCTTACCCGATGCCTAGTGGCTACTGCTGCGGGGAGGCAAGGCCCGGGGCCGTCGCAAGCGCCTCAAGGCGCGGACCCGGCTGGCCGTCCGGCAGCAACCCGCTGGGAGCCACGGCGGCAGCCGTCCACACGACCGCCGCGCGGCGTTGTAGACAGCCTTGATGATTCTCCCAGCACCAGCGCCAGCACCAGCACCAGTCACAGCACTCGTGGCAACGCTGGCGGCAGTGCTCGCAGCTACAGTGCTGCTGGCAGCGGCAGGCGGGCCGGCGGCGGGCGCGCTGTCGACGGCAGCGACCAAACAGGCGGCGCGGCGCGGTCTGGGCCTCCGCCGCCGGAGGACCACGATCCTCTCGGCCGCCGCAGCAGTGACAGATTCGGTACCCGTGGCGCCGGTGCGCGCCAAGAAGACAACGACATGGACGATGCTTCCAACGACACGTGGTCGACACCGGGATCACGAGGGCCGCCCCTGCCTGAGGTATGATGTTCGCTACTGGAGCTGGCCGAGTATTTAGGGTTACACACGGACCAGGCTGCTTGCTGCTTCCCATCGGGCTAGCCAGCACGTTTTTGTCCTATGTAGTACCCATACACACACGTTGCTGCATCGCGTATACTGTCTTTGCACTTTGTTTTCCTTGTGCTTCTTTTACACACGTACACACGCACCCACACACGCTCTCCCGCCACGTAGGTGGAGCTCATAAGCTCCGCTGCCAACGCCTTCGTGAAGCACTGCGTGCGCCTGCGCACCAGCGGCGCCTACAGGCGGGAGTGCGGCCGCGCACTGCTGGTGGGCGAGGAGCTCATCGCGGAGGCGGCAGGTGGGGGAGGAGGGAGGGAGAGGGAGGGGGAGGGAGAGGGGGAGGGGGAGGGAGGAGGGGGA